>NC_040034.1:9014090-9251674 GCF_000972845.2 Larimichthys crocea | reverse complement strand
TATTTCTTCTTTGCACTGTCAAATCACATACGCACATAGTCAACTTCTTAGCCACGGTTTAATGTAAATGCAGATTCATCTCATTAAGTTAAGTTTAACGTATGTTTACTGTAGTACAGGCTAATCTTAATGCATGCTACACACCAATATAAACTGTAGAATGCTCTCCAAGCAACAAAGCTGTGTGTTTTTGGGCCCGAGCATGTGGTGCGAGGCCCTATTGAATTATTATTTTTTTTTATATTATTTTCCGCCGCTTCTTTTTTTTCTTTTCTTCCTAAAAGTAAATCGCATTTTTTAGGGTTTATATGTACTACGAAAACTCCACCTTGATGTAGTTTTCGGAGAGACTTCCTGAGTAAAAGTTTATCAAAAATGATGAATTTGGGGGAAACTGTGGGGCGTGGCGATCCATAAAAAGATTCAAAGAAGAAATCTCAGGAGCACCTTCTGAAACTTCTTGTGGTTATTAAGACCGATATTATGCACATTTCGATATGCGCACATGTTCGACGGTCCCGACCATCGCTGCAGCTTTAATGTTTCTATTGTTTTCTGTTGACATGAAAAATGCATTTGCTCGTGCTGACTTAAAAATTTGAGGATTTTTCAAATTTTCCATGTTCCTCTCATTTTGGACTGTAACCGATATCTGGAGGTCGTTTCAGCAGCTTTTAGCACATCTAGAAAAGGAACAAGATGCAAACAGTGGAAGAACACAGCGGCAGCTTCCTCACCCGATAATGTCCTCTCCCAGGAGCAGCGATTGCGAAGCTGCCCTGCCCACAGTTGGACTCCCACAATGGCAAAGACGATGATGATGAAGACGTAGAGGAGAAAAACTTTAAGATCATAGGCGCCATGTCTAAGAGGACTTTCATCAAGGCTCGCATACCTACACAGATCAAAACAAAAAGATGCCGTCAGAGTTCAGATAAACACAATCGCCTATGACCTACCCATCAAAGTATCACAGTATTTCTATATTTGCGTATTACAAACAGGTGTCCATGGTGTTTTTCTCCACTGTATACATACACAAAATGTTCTGAAACCTTGAAACTCATGTATCAACAAGACTCCGGGGACCAGTCACACAAAACACCTTAAATTTCCTCATTAAACATAGACACGTTTTGCTTTATTTCTCCTTTGCTAAGGGACCTACTTAAGGATGTTGCATAGAATCCCATAAAGGAAGACGACTAAGGAAAACCAAACAGGTCAGCAGGTAAAGATAATGCTTCTACAGGAAAACATAAAATAAAAACATACTATAAAAATGTGTTCCACTTATAGCAGAAAAACAGAAAACCACAAATTGGGATGGAGTACGGCAAAAATAAAAATGTCTGGTGAATAAGCAGGATGATTCCAGGTCCTGCATCATGCTGTCAGAGTTATTATTTGTATAACGACCCACTCGCTGCACATTATCCCGCTAATGATAATATGAATGAAAAGTGTTAATTTTGATGGATAAAGGGAACATACTTTCTTCATAAGGATTCAATATTTTGTTTTATACTAAAACAACTCATTAGTTCAAATCATTAGTTGGAGCAAGAATTTAAATTATGCTAAAATTTCTTTAATTCTCTGTCGAGCATCTTTCTCACCAAATACTTACTCGGTATTCTACCAATCAGACGCAATGGCTCCAGGTTTAGAGATCTGCCAGTTTATGCCGCAGAAGCCAGCAAATAATCTACCACACTGAAGGGACGAAACAGGCAATCTTATTTTGTATTCTTTCATTTTTCAATTGGAAATTACACACAATCTAATACTTCATGTTTCTTAGGATGTTTTGTTGGTTGGACTGCTGTGTGGTCTGATGAGGGTGAGGCACTGCGGGATACTAACTGCACAGAGTTGATTAGGAAGTCAAACTTGTTCCAATTGTTGCTTAGGTAACTTTTTTGATGACCAAAGAGTCCCAGGGCCACCATCTTTATGAGCATCTCCACTATGAAGAAGTGAACTTACACCGCTCCGAGATCTGGACAGGCACGATGAAAAAAATACAGTTAAACATACAGCAGACACAGAAACTGTGTTCATCACACAATGAACGTGCAGTTGAGAACCAAACAAAAAGGAATATTCTTGTTGTTTAAGCTCATATAAAACTCACTGATTACTTTTAAATTTCTGTGGAACTGCTGTTCAAGTCAAAACGCTGTATGAATTTGGCTGAATGTATTTTTACTCTATCATAGAATCTGTTGTCTGTTGACGATTCATTTTATGGCGTGTGACGTTTTGACTTAACATCTTCTTTCACGTGGTTGGATTATGGATCCAGACTGATGGTGCTACTCAGCTGTGCCGTCGCGTGCATGTACAAGCCCTATAAGGAGCCCTCAGACCTACTTAAGGTTAGTGTGATCTGCACTCTGTACCTGCACGTTCATTGTGTGATGAACACAGTTTCTGTGTCTGCTGTATGTTTAACTGTATTTTTTTCATCGTGCCTGTCCAGATCTCGGAGCGTGTAACGTTCATCTTCTTCATAGTGGAGATGCTCATAAAGATGGTGGCCCTGGGACTCTTTGGTCATCGACAAAGTTACCTAAGCAACAATTGGAACAAGTTTGACTTCCTAATCAACTCTGTGCAGTTAGTATCCCGCAGTGCCTCACCCTCATGCAGACCACAGCAGTCCAACCATACAAAACATCCTAAGATAACATGAAGTATTAGATTGTGTGTACATTTCCAATTGAAAAATGAAAGAACACAAAATAAGATTGCCTGTTTCTGTCCCTTCAGTGTGGTAGATTATCTGCTGGCTTTCTGCGGCATCAACTGGCAGATCTCTAAACCGCTGGAGCCATTGCGTCTGATTGGTAGAATACCGAGTAAGTATTTGGTGAGAAAGATGCTCGACAGAGAATTTAAAGAAATTTTAGCATAATTTAAATTCTTGCTCCAACTAATGATTTGTAACTAATGAATTGTTTTAGTATAGACAAAATATTGAATCCTTATGAAGAAAGTATTTGTTCCCTTTATCCATCAAAATGAACACTTTCATTCATATTATTCATTAGCGGGATAATGTGCAGCGAGTGGGTCGTTATTACAAAATAATCTCTGACAGCATGATGCAGGACCTGGAATCATCCTGCTTATTCACCAGACATTTTTATTTTTGCCGTACTTCCATCCCAATTTTGTGGTTTTCTGTTTTCTACTATAAGTGGAACACATTTTTTTTTATAGTATGTTTTTATTTTATGTTCTTCCTGTAGAAGCATTATCTTTACCCGCTGACCTGTTTGGTTTTCCTTTAGTCGTCTTCCTTTTATGGGATTCTTTGCAACATCCTTAAGTAGGTCCCTTAGCAAAGGAGAAATAAAGCTAAACGTGTCTTATGTTTAATGAGGAAATTTAAGGTGTTTTGTGTGACTGGTCCCCGGAGTCTTGTTGATACATGAGTTTCAAGGTTTCAGAACATTATGTGTATGTATACAGTGGAGAAAAACACCCTGTTTGTAATACTGCAAATATAGAAATACTGTGATACTTTGATGGGTAGGTCATAGGCTGATTGTGTTATCTGAACTCTGACGGCATCTTTTTGTTTTGATCTGTGTAGGTATGCGAGGCTTGATGAAAGTCCTCTTAGACATGGCGCCTATGATCTTAAATGTTTTCTTCCTCTACGTCTTCATCATCATCGTCTTTGCCATTGTGGGAGTCCAACTGTGGGCAGGGCAGCTTCGCAATCGCTGCTTCCTGGGAGAGGACATTATCGGGTGAGGAAGCTGCTCGCTGTGCTCTTCCACTGTTTGCATCTTGTTCCTTTTCTAGATGTGCTAAAAGCTGCTGAAACGACCTCCAGATATCGGTTACAGTCCAAAATAAGAGGAACATGGAAAATTTGAAAAATCCTCAAATTTTTTAAGTCAGCACGAGCAAATGCATTTTTCATGTCAACAGAAAACGATAGAAACATTAAAGCTGCAGCGATGGTCGGGACCTCGCACATGTGCGCATATCGAAATGTGCATAATATCGGTCTTAATAACCACAAGAAGTTTCAGAAGGTGCTTCCTGACGATTTCTTCTTTTTATGGATCGCCACGCCCACACAGTTTCCCCCAAATTCATCATTTTGATAACTTTTACTCAGGAAGTCTCTCCGAAAACATACGTCTAGGTGGCGCTGTAGAGCCATTTTTGTACGACCATGTGCGAGACCCCCAAAATACGTAATTTTACACCCGACTTTGGGGGGGCAGGCAAATTGTTGTGAGTTTTCGAGTACATATAAGCCTCAAAAATGCGATTTACTTTTAGGAAGAAGAAGAAAAAAAAGAAGCGGCGGAAAAATAATAATAAAAAAAATAAAATAATTCAATAGGGCCTCGCACCACGTGCTCGGGCCCTAAAAACACACAGCTTTGTTGCTTGGAGAGCATTCTACAGTTTATATTGGTGTGTAGCATGCATTAAGTTAGCCTGTACCACAGTAAACATACGTTAAACTTAACTTAATGAGATAATCGCATTTTACATAAACCTGTGCTAAGAAGTTGAATATGTGCGATGTGATTTGACATGTGCAAAGAAGAAAAAACCTTTACAAATAGAAAACTATATAAAAGTAAAAAATGTTTAATATGTATTAAAAATAAGAATAGACCCACAAATAGAGATAACTGTATAATATATAGAATTAAATAAGACAATAGACACTGAATGAAGAGTAGTGCAAATGGAGTCCAAAGTGACAATAACAGTGACCAGTAGTCAATGGTTTATGGTCCTTTGTGTGTATTATATATATATATATATAATATATAATATATATATATATATTATATATATATATATATATATATATATATATATATATATATAATATATATATATATATATATATGATATATATATAAACTTGATTTATTGAGTTTTTGGTTTTTTGTTTTCAATAAACAATACACAATAAAACACAACGCCCAATAATGAAATCTCCCCCTCTCTCATCACCACATTCATCTCGGAGAAGATAAATAATTGAGTCAATAAGATAAAAAATAAATTATTATTAATATTAATAAGATATATATAATAATTATATATACTCTATATTACTAGCTGATATAATATTAATAATCTATATATACATGCACAAGCTTTTAAACATTGTTTTATGTCACATTTTCATTGTTAAACTGACAGCAAAGTATCTCTTGCTTGGCAAACTTATCTTAACTTTAACAAAGCTTATCAGTTCCAGTCCAAATAAGCAGTTTTTCTAATTCAATGCAGGAAGTACAATGTGTCCATAAGTCCATACTACAAGCCCAAGGACAAATACGTGTTCATCTGTTCACCTGACGGCCTGCACGGGGCGCGGCGCTGCAGTAATGTACCACCTTACATGCAGAATGGGAAAGTCTGCTCACTGGCTGCTCCCGACCACGCTTTAGCTGCAAATCACTCCTTACTGACGGCCGGTGGTGTCAGTGCTGACGCGTGCGTTAACTGGCACATGTACTACAACGTCTGTCGCCCTGGGATTCACAACCCTCAGAGGGGAGCCATCAACTTCGATAACATCGGCTACGCCTGGTTGACCACATTCCAGGTGAGAGGACAGACTCTGCGTTTAGGTGGAAATACATTTGGATGGAGAGGCCTGGGTCCAACCCTCTTCCACTCCACCCCTCCCTACCTTATATATTTGTAAAGAAAGTCCAAGAGGTCACAACAGGTCTTTTGATGCAGCTCAAAAAGCTCAAAAAACAATCTCAGCTTTCCAGGTAGACCCAGTTTCAAGTCCAGTATGCAGAAATTGAAATATAAACTGTTGCCATGTAGTAACATGTTCTTTCTATCACTCTGCTCCAAGGTTGTCATGCTGGAGGGATGGACAGAGATTATGTTTTATGTCATGGACGCTTATTGCTTTTGGAGTTTCATCTTTTTCATACCGGTCACCATTGTAAGTAGACACTCGTCTTTAGTTAACAACCTACAAACAAATGTTCTACAGTACTCCTACATCTGTAGCGTTGTTTAAAGCAGCATGATACGTTTAAATCTGAGGTTTGGTTTGGCCTAAAATATCAGGTCAGGTGACCAGAACAAACATCCAGAATCACCGAAATGCTAAATTAAATTATGAAACAACCGATCAACTTTAACCTGGACTCCGGAGTTAGCAGGCCTAACCCACCTAACCATGTAAATCCTTGTAAGACAAGTAGTAGTAGGGTTCTAAAAGAAACAGGTGACCTGCTACAAGGAGGCTAATACTGCTGTGGTGTGACAAGAGCAGTTGTTCTCCGTCTTAAACGGCCTCCCTTTACCTCCCCAACCAGATGGGCTCCTTCATCATGATGAACGTGTGCGCGGTCGTCATCGTCAACCAGTTCTCAAAAAGCACACAGAGGGATAAAGGAAAGCCGCCTGCTGCTGCTGCGTCCATCGCATGGCTCTGTGACAAGTTGGCCTCCTGTCTGCGGGTCATCTCCTCTAAATACAACAGGTTAGTGACAGTATGTGTACAGAATACAAATGAAATCAAAATTTCCCAGGTTCAATCTTTAATGAGATTCGTGTAAGGTTCCCAAAGCTTGACAAGGTCTTTCTGCAATGTAGGGTTAGTCTTTCCAATACAATGCAAGAGTTCCTTGGTCCATATTCTTCCACCACAGTGCAATGTTTCACTGTCTGTTTGCATTTAAGGGGACCTTGTTAAACGTATCTCACAAACATTTTGTAAAATCCTACCGGAACGTTTCAGATCTGTACAAATTCCCATAGACATTTAAAACAATTAGAAGTGCTTAATCCATGGAGAAATGCACACAGCCTGTATTCAGAACATTCGAGATGTGACAAAATGCAACACAAAACACCCCAAAACCTTAGGCTCCGATATTGATCATATTGTATCGTTGAATGCATCATAGTACGAGCCTTTTTACGAGCCTTAGCCTTTTTTAAATGGATAGTTGCTGCTACAGCCCTATTCTTGCTATGGCTTCAAAGAGAAGCATGAAAGAGGAGGTGTCAAACTGTACTGATGTGGTTTTTGGTTCTTAAATCTACAAATATATCTTACAGATGTCCCCACTTCAAATAAACACCGGAAAAGTGTAAAATATGAAAGAATTCACCTCGACAATACAACAGAAAAACATCTGATGAACTAAAAGACAAAGAAAGAAAATGAAAGATTAAAGTCTGATCATATTCACCGGTAATATATCTTGTCCTTTTTTCAGTAGGCGACGCAGCGCGGAGCATCCTAGCGACAGCGGCAGCATGGAGAGTTCCTTTATGGTGAGACTTGTCAATGAGCTTTCTGCAGCAGCGATGTCGCCTCACTAACCTAAAGTAACTTCACTGACTCCAGGTTCACATCTGGATGCCGGTCAAGAGAAGACTGGAGTGCATCGTGAACAGTACACTGTTCAACGAAGTGATCGTGTTTGCCATTCTCTTCAGCGTGGTCACCTTGGCCGTAGAGCACCACGGGCAGGTGAAGTAGTGTTTGAGTCTGCTTACGGTTTGGTGTCTATATCTGTCTTCCCCTCTGTCCTTTCTTACTCTCTCGCTTCATTCCCTTCCATCATCTCTTTCTACAGCCTAAGGCGTTTACACGGATACTACAGGTCACTAACCTCGTCTTCGTCATCATATTTATTGTGGAAGTGGCCATGAAGCTGCTGGTACTCTCAGGAGCGTACTTCTGGGACCCAAACAATGTCTTTGACTTTTTTATTGTCATCAGCAGGTAACACGATCCCATACAGTCTGACTGTGATATTTACAGGAAATAATCTGCTCACACTTCATCCAGATCACTCATTTTACAAAGTCAGTTGTTCTGTTCTGTTGAACAGAATCATCAGAATTTCTCTGTCAGGATCAAATGAAATTGAGGGCGGGAATACCTAAATTTAAAATACGCTCATGTGGTTGGACTAGTGCAATTTCTCTGCAGTGTATTTGAAGCTCTAGAGTTATTTATATCGACTTTTCAAGCTTGGAGCAAAAAGCTTAAGACAGGTAAACATACACATTGTGTATATGAGCTATTTGCTCTGTGTGGGATCATTAAGGTCTATCTTATCTTTAAAACAGTTCAATTAGCAGACGTCCAACAAGGAAAAATACAGAGCTGAGATTCAACAGCAGAAAGAAACACAAGAACGCAGGACTGAGAACACAGAGAACTAATGAACTAAATAAACACAGGTGACACAGAAAACAGGTGGGGAAAAGACAAAGACGGGAATTAAAGTGCCATGAGACACTTTCAACATAAACCTTGCATGGCGCTTTATAAGTACTGTCCATTTACCATTTACATGGTTACAGACGTTTAAAATGTGTGTTTTCAGTGTGTGGGAGTTGATCGCTAAAGCCGACAGCAGGTTGTCCATTCTGCGTGCGTTTCGTCTGCTGCGGTTCGTGAGGCTGGTTAAATCCCACCCTCACCTGAAGAGACAGCTGCTTGTGCTGAAGAGGACCATAGAGGAGGCCGTCGTGCTCTGTGGGCTGCTGCTGGTCGGCATGTTGGTTTTTAGGCACGTGTACGCATCCACAAACACAAATCCTTTCGCCTCACAAATGCTAATTCTGTCACTATAACGATGATTCTTGTTTGGCTGCAGTTTGCTGGGTATGCAGCTGTTCGGGAATAAATTCAACTTCCAGACAAAGGATGGAGTCACCTTCACCGACCGAAAAAACTTTGACACCATACTCTGGTCCATGGTCACTGTGTTCCAGGTTGGTTTTTGGCTTCCTAATCTGTGGCCTCATCACAGTTTTATACCTCAAACTCTGACTGTGTCACTCTCTCTGTCAATCCAGATTTTGACCCCGGATCACTGGAATCTGGTGCTATACAACGGCATGGCCGCCACCTCCCCCTGGGCTGCTCTCTACTTTGTCGGACTCATTTTATTCGGAAAAAATATTATTCTTAATATACTTATGGGCATAGTGGTTGAGAGCTTCCAGGAAAGGGTATGGGCCTCTGTCTTCGTTTTCACCTAGAGTTAGTGTTAATGTTTTTTTTACGTATGGCACACTCAAAACGTTTTTTTTTTTTTCCTGTTGTTACAGCGCTCCAGTTCCGCTCTCTCTTCCTGCGCCGATCTGACTCACTTGACCCCTTCAGGGGAAGGCGACAATGAGGAAAATGTAAGTCCTTAAGATTTCAAATAGTTACAGTTTGGAGACTACCTACCTTCACACCTTTGCTCATCTGAATTTCATGAAGTTCCAGCATGCCATCAGTGGAGACTGCTCTCCCTCTGGTCTTAGGCCCAGCAGATCTACTGAGATTAACACAGAGGAAGAGACGGACACCAATGAGGTGAAAGAAGTTCTTTTGGCTGGAATGCACCAACAAGGAATCATTTTTAAACCTGACTAAATTGCAGTTTAACTTTGACCCCCTAATGCTAGATGAAGTTTAATTCTGCTACACTCCAAATTAAAATGTGTTCCAGTAATAACTTCAAATGTACAGTTGAGGTAGTTTAACTATAACTTGAAGCATGTAGTGCTTTTTTTTATTATTGTCCAACAGATTCAGAGTGCAGGAGTTAATCTTGAGATTTTATGAGGTTTTACACAGTACAACTCTTCAGTGTCGCTGGTGGCTCTTTGAAGTATTTTGTTCATGCTTTGGTTAAAGAGAGGGGACTGATGCGTAACTATTCACCCCTGCAGAGATCTTTGAGCCTGATACAAAGAGTGCTCCGCTGGTGCAAAGAGCATGAAGACTGGTCACTCTACATACTGTCTCCACAGAACAGGCAAGTCTCAGATGTGCCACAGATGTTTATTAGTAACTACGGCGGGGCTGATGTAGGACATTTCTAAATGGTTTGATATTAAGCCAAACACTAGAATAAAGTTGATTGAAATGATTTCTTCTAATAAACAGCTGTCTAATAAGTGGAATAATGTTCAGTTACATGATGATGCAGGACCACTCTGTGGTTTTTCCTCTTTTGCTGATTCAAGTATATGTTTTTGTGTCTTAGGCTACGTGTCTGTTGCCAACGTGTGATGTCTCACACAATGTTTGACCACGTGGTTCTGTGCTTCATTCTCCTAAATTGTATCACCATTGCTATGGAGAGACCTGGAATAGCCCCTAAAAGTGTGGTGAGACACACATAAATGTACAATTTATGTTACTTTGGTTATCAGTAAACCCTCACAGAGTGTTACAGAGTGTTGAGACTGTATATAAAGATGGATCCCATTAGGAGTTTGATTATGTGTAATAATAAATGAGACTCACTCTGCCTTTTAGGAGCGACAGATCATTGATACGTCCTGTTACGTGTTCTCCACCATCTTCATGATAGAGATGTTCATCAAGGTAAACACCAGTTTTGTGGTTGTTGTGAAACGGCATTTGTATCAACCATTTGTATTTCCTGTCATTTTTGTAGCTCAGGATAATAATTATCCTGAGCTACAAAAATGATTTAAAGAATCCATAATTGATGTATTGTTGCTGTAACACCAGGTCCTGGCTCTCGGTTTGGTGTTTGGGAAGGAGAGCTACTGCCACTCTCCCTGGAATACCATGGATGGTCTGCTGGTGGTTCTCTCTTTAGTCCACGCCCTTGTGTCTCTGGCCAGCAGCGGCATGAAAAAAAAGCTGGGAATCCTGAAGGTTTTGCGCCTGCTGCGCGCACTTCGCCCACTGAGGTATGTCGGTGGAGTGTGCATGTAGATGTGTTTTGTTGACAGTCAGCTGTCTGTAGGTGTGTGTGCTGGTTCGAACAAACATCTGTATGTTCATGTTTGGGCTGTTCCAGGGTTATTAAGCGAGCACCGAAACTGAAGCTGGCCGTGGAAGCTCTGATCGCCTCAGTTAAACCCATCGGGAACATCGTTCTCATCTGCTGCACTTTCTTCTTGTTCTATGGCATCCTCGGAGTGCAGGTGACACACACACACACACACACAGCTTTACGTCACCCTCAATCAATGATGAAGCTACAATATGAAAAAAATGAGCAACATGACCCATGTTTGGTTGATCAGATGATCAAGATAATGTCTTGTTCTGTCCACAATCCAAAGTAGGGATGCACGATATTTATTGGACTGATAAAATATCGGCCGATATGGGGAGAAATTATCGACCCAAGATCTGATAAATTAATGAAACTGGGGAAATTGTTTGCAGGCCGAGTCGATTCCGAGAGGAGGAAAAAATAGTTTTAATACGACGCTATGTTTGATACAAGTGGTATTAAAATAATACGAAGGCTAAAACAACACAGAGTGTGGATGTTTGACACCTATCACCTATCACCTGTCGACCAATCAGAGTCAGGAGAATCGATTAGTACCGCCCACATTCACCTTTGACCCACCAATGACGATCTAGAATGAAGTAAACCCAAAGGTAGTATATCGCACCAGGAGGTCACACTTCACTTTCAAAGCGCCCTTGTCGCCTAATTGTTTGTATAATAAGTTATCGGCTATCGGTATCTGTTGAAATTTTTCATCACCAATCCAAAGATATTCAGTTTACTGTCACAGAGGATGAAAGAAAGCAGAAAATATTTGTGAGTTACAACAATTATCAAAATACATAACTGGTGATTAATTTAATAGTTGACAACTAATTGATTAATCGACTGAGCACCCCTTTGGCTGGTGAACACCTCTGTTGAGAATGAACTCATTTTCTTCTGCTGGCTTTGATGCCGCTGAGATGAAGCTCAGCACAGATGTTGAAATAACACCCACCTCTGTCTTTTTCCCACCAAAAAACACTGTAGCTGTTTAAAGGGAAGTTCTTCTACTGTGCGGGTAAGGACACGAGAAACATCACCAGCAGGTCTGAGTGCCTGTCAGCCAACTATCAGTGGGTACGAAAGACGTACAACTTCGACAACCTGCCTCAGGTACGAGAAGACAAGGGCGGATACGATTAGCATTCATAGAAAATAAGAAGCAGGAACACTTCAGTCATTCGATGCATAAACACAACCTCACAGTTTTAATTAGTTAATCCAATGTCATACATTCTATGTAGAAATTATTATTATCCCTAAAATGTTCATTTTTCGTTTTACTGTTTACAGATAGCCGGTTACTACATATTTTGATATAAACTAACCACAAACCAAATTTAGAGGATACATGCACATATCCCCTCAGAGCGGCACAGTCACTTCATAAAAGACTTTGTCCATAATTTAGTCATAATGAGTCTGATTTCGTTGATTTTGAGTCTGAATTCCCTGCGACAGATTTTATTCAGCATGATTACACGATCTGTGATCTTTGGATCCAGATGCAGATTAAACTAAACATGTTCTGGTATGACAGTAACAAGTTAAGAGACCTGAGCGGAGTGAATTTGTATCAAACGTGTAATATCACAACCTGCGTGTGCTGCACGTGGACTAAACAGTTATTTCTGTTTTTTCCCATTCAGGGTCTGTTAACGTTGTTCGTAATGTTCTCTAAGGACAACTGGGTGAGCATCATGCATGACGGACTGGATGCTGTTGGAGTAAACAAACAGGTATTTTTGCTGATGTGCAGCATTTGACCTTGTTAGGGTAACAATGGACAACGCAGACTACGATCATTTTCATCATCGATTCATCCGTCCATCATTTTCTTGATTGAATTTATTTTCACGAGTCAAAACACAACTCAAGCCAGTCTCGTGGGTCTGCCGATTCATTTTATTATTCTATAGAAATCAAATGGAAACTATGAGCTGCTTGTAACAGATGGAAAAATACAGCGCAGACATAAACATGATCTGAAAGGCGTCAAAGGGTAACGTTGGTATTCTTGAACCTGGTCATCCTTATGCTCAATTATTCATCAGTTCAAAGCGTTTGTTTTTATCACTGAGCTCAGATTGTTCAGATACGTGTCTGATAACATTTTGTAAATGATCTTTACAGAAACAGACCTTCATGTGAGCAAGTAAGATCTTGTTTGTTTAACCAGAAACAATTTGACAGACACAAAACAAAACTCAACCTCAACCTTAAACCTTTAATGCACCAAGTTAGATGTGAATGTACTGGGACAGCAGCGTGAGTCATTTTCCTGTAGTGACCTTTCATAACACTTCCGGTACAAGTGCACACATCAGTATGCAGAGAGAAATGTTTGTGTCTGTTTTGCTGTGTACTAAATGATGTCTCTTCTCTTCTCTTCTCTCAGCCCGTGCAGAACTACAATGAGTGGATGCTTCTCTTTTTTATCTCCTTCATGGCCATAAGCTTCGTTCTGCTCGACATGTTCATCGGCGTGATGGTGGAAACCTTTTACCAGTGTCAGCAGAAGCAAAAAATTCAAAATAGATTGTTACAAGAGGAGGAAGCGGCGATGAGAGGAGGTGAAATGCAGGTTCAGGGTAAGAGGAATGACGGTCTGCTTTTGTGAGCGTTGTCTTTCAGAGTCTGAAAAAAACAAAAGAGAACGGCCATGTGGATATCTGCATCTTTGTGTGTGTGTGTGTGTGTGTGTGTGTGTGTGTGTGTGTGTGCGCATGTGTTTGTGTTTCAGAGCCCGAGCGGCCGTATTACACACACTACTCTCCCATGCGTCGGTCAATCTATGATCTGTGTGTCAGCGACTTCCTGGACTACTTCATGACAGCCATAGTTTTCATCAGTGTCTTGATGATGGCTTTCGAGCACTATAATGAACCTGAGGTAATGCACACACACATTCACACACTCACAACACACACACACACACTCATATTAAATGACAGAGACAAGAGGTTAATTTGACTCCAGGGAGGATAAAATGAACGTGTGTGTGTGTGTGTGTGTGTGTGTGTGTGTGTGTTCAGTATATAGAGAGATTTGTAGAGTACTCCTATTATGTCTTCACCGCCATCCTGGTAATGGAGGTCCTGCTGAAGCTTGTGGGATTTGGCGTCCTGAGGTTCTTCACAATAGGGTACAGTAGCATCAGCACAATGTTTCATTTCCTGATTGTCTTTTACACGTTAAGCATTGAAAGAACCTAAAGAGTGTGTGTGTGTGCGTGTGTGTGTGTGTGTGTGTTTAGGTGGAATCTGCTGGACATTGTTGTCGCCTTGATTTCTGTCATCAGCATCGTTTTAGAAAAGACGTTTCTAAAAGTATTACCCTTTAATCCCAGCATCCTGAGAGTCTGCAGAGTACTCCGACTGGCACAAGGTATACACGCACGCACACACACACACACACACACACACACACACACACACACAAATTTAAATTGATGGAATATTTTGGTGGCAAATGTGGAGCTGAGGCCAGACACTACAGGAAAATATTGATATTTTTCATGCACTGGTCAATTTCTGGGATTTAAACTTTTTTTTTTAGTCTTTTCTTTTAAAATTTCACATTTCTGTGTTGATTTCTTGTCACTTTGTCTGTTTGCATTTGTAGATTTCAGATAATTATTCATTTAAATAATAAACTGGGGACGTTTGGCGGTGATACCTGTTCATTAACAGTGTGTGCTGTGTGTCTTTTCAGTGCTGAAAGCCAAAAAGATCAGACTTCTGCTAAAAACCATCATCAAGACAATAGCACAGGTAAACGGACACTGTCGCTGTTTTTTGGTCTGATTTATCATAAATGTGAAGTCAGTTAGAAACAGGTCTTCACATGTGAGGGGTTTGTTTGGTGTTTTGGTGGATATATAAATGTTTGCCCACATTACACTATGCAGATACTGTGTGCACACTAGAAACACTTATTGTCACTTATATTATTAAATCTGCATATTAATGAATAAATAAAAATAAAAAACTCAGTTTAAACTCTGTACAGCAGTGTTTCTCAATGTCTGACCATGTAAAGGAATATTTGACAGTTCTCCACAGATGGAGGAAGTGTTGACTTTGCATCAACAGTGGGACAGGAAGTGAACACACTGCTTAAAAAACTGTGCTCATTCTAAATGAAAGCCTATCTCTAATTAAAGGTCTCTGTTTGAGTGTTTATACCATGTTTATTGTTTGTTGTGCCGCTGGTTTAACATGGATTTTGATTCTTTTGATCTCAGGTTGAAAATATTATTCTGCTCTTCGCGTTCTTCTTCTTTATCTACGCTGTGCTGGGAGTGGAGCTCTTTGGCAGGCTTTGTGAGTCACACTATGAGATGAACACACACATACACATAGAGTTACTGCTGCTTTAACTAAAAAAATTAAAAAAAACATTTAGTTTGAGTGAATCCTTTCATGAAATCATAACGTACTACATCATAATTCTTGATGAGGAATAAACTATACATTTGATTCTTGGATTCTGACTCAAAGACAAAGCTCTGCTGGATTTTATTGGTTGAAACTAACATAAATCAATCTCTGCATGTCTGTATTCAACAGCATGCAGTGATGATAACCCATGTTACGGTTTACACCGGCACGCCAACTTCAAGCATTTTGGGATGGCCCTGTTGACGCTCTTCCAAGTGTGCACCGGAGACAACTGGAGCGGGATTATGAAAGTATGGACGCACTCATACATACAGAGCTGGTCAAAATAACTTTAATGTTCAACTTTCATTTAAACTTCTTGGGATGCATTCAATTTCTTTACATATCACCATAAACTCTGCCATGTTGCAGTTAAGAAAGAGTAGCTACGTTTTTTTTTTTTTTCACTCATCATGTCTGCTCAGGTCTTAGTGCAAACGTTTAACTAACCTTAAGGGAATGTTTAGGTATAAGACCGAGATAACGTGAACTTGTTAAGGAGAAGACTTCAGGGTCTCTCTGAACTGAATGCATCAACACGATTATCATCAAAATGCTATATGAAATCAAATAAAATCATAATTTGTGAAGTTTATGACAACAAGAGAAGTTTTATGGGAAGTCAAAGTCTCCATGAAATACATTTATTTGAATCATTTCCTGTTCTGGAAATAGAAAACTTGTCATAATGAAGCTGGGGAAAGTGTTGTAACACGACATAATCTTGTATCCTCACTTGTACAATTATTCTAATCACAGTGGTTCTAAACGTTTACGTCTCGCTTCTCGTCTCTCAAGGACACGTTGAGGTCGTGTCGTCCTGGTGACAGCGGCTGCCTGAGTTACCTGCACTGGGTCTCTCCCATCTGCTTCACCAGCTTTGTGGTCATGGGGCAGTTTGTGCTGGCCAACCTGGTGGTGGCAGCGATCATGCAAGCGCTGGAGGACAGCAACGAGGTACGACAACATGCACAGACCAAGAAAGCACACAGACATACAGCCAGCCTCTGGTTAGAACAGCTGTAAATGTTTATTTCACAGTTCCTAATACTTTGCTATAGAGAATTTGATCATATGTGTATCACTTATTACAGGGAAAACACATATGACATAACACACTTTATTTTGCTTCTGTTATACATATCATTGTAACCTAGAAAGTACTTGTGTACATCAGGTTAACTGAAAAAGTCAAACAGTTCAACATGTACTAAGTTTCCATTAACAAATACATACAAATAAGAAGAGAGAGATTTACTCTCAAAAACAATAAATTCAAAGTCAGAAAGATTCAAGTCAGAATTTAAAATCACTGCAGCAAAGACTCTAACTTACCACTCAAAGTGCTAACTAAGTACATTTACTCAGTACTGCTTTTACTTTTTAACCCACTACAATGACAGGATTTCCAAATTTGTGTCACAGGTTGCTCAACAAATTAAGATTCTGACATGGTTCCAGCTTCTCAAATATGAACATTTGCTGATTTTTCTTTGAATCATTTAAATGTATTTGTAATTACGGCAGATGAATCTAGAATGAAAAGAATCATGAGTTGCAGTCAGAGTGGTTTAAAACCTGCAGCTACAACAGTCCCCTCCTGTTGTTACATCAGTGCATGAGTCCTAATAAGATCATATCACTTTAAATACTGAATACACTTTACTTAAGTAACATTTTAATGCAGGACTTTTAGTTGTAATGGTGTATTTAACAGTGCAGTGTAAGTACTTTTACTTCAAAGATAAAGGATCTGAATACTTCCATCACTGAAATTTGCACATCAGGATTGTGTGTTCAGTTTCAGGATAATGAAAAACTGTTAGACTGAAAACGAAAAACACTAACATGCAGAAAGATTGTGCTGCAGGAGAAAATATAATAACAATCATTTTGACTGTAAAGTTACAGAGCAAGACCATTTACCTTCCGTCTCAGGAAGGACACGACGCCTGCCTCCAGGACGGTGAGGTGGACGAGGAAGAAGAAAACTGGTTTGAAGCCACTAGTTCCCTTAAATGATTTCATTATATAATGATAAAATACTGATACTGACACTATCTTTATTTAATTGTTATATGTGTAAATAGGATATGTATATGTTGCACATGAGTGTGATTTGAATCCACATGGGTGCTATCAATTGAATGAATTTGACATTTTCTATATTGATCTTTGTTTTATTGTTATTGTAAACAACATGCATATGTTGTATGTGACGCTGTTTATTTTAGATGCATATAGATGTATATGTGTGTATTGATCGTTTTATACTCATACCTTTGAGCGGTTGTACAAACTGCTGGTGTTGATTTTATTTGAATAAAATGATTTGCAGATATTTCAAGTAATTATTTCCTTGTTTAAAGTTTAAAGTCTTACTCTATGATTAGACCTCTGCTCAGGTTGAAGCTAGGCAGAACCATACCAGGCATCACACAGTCACTGGACTCTATGGACCAATAAGAATGGTACGATCCACACACCTGGTGCAATAAGGATCACAGTGAGAGAGAGTGAGGAAGATCTCAGTCAAACACAGAACTATTCATCCAAAATAAGTGAAATTATCTGGCAACTGATCCCCACAACAGACACCAACACACACAGGTTTAAAATGCTGTTCGACAAGCTTCGATCAACAACAGACATGTCCGATCAGCGACAGGTAAACAGCTGGGCACATACCATAAACATAAACTATGTAGGGTGTGAGGAACATTTGGTTTGTCAACGACAAATCTATGCAGTCCTGCAGTATTTCACAACATATTCTGATTTCTAAATCTCCACTTCTTCAAAATTTACATGGACTCAGACCAGGACTTAATTTGTGCCAGAACATGATTTGGAACCCAGATTGAACGGGACCAGCACCAATATCATTGAGCAGAACCTGGCACTTCCGTTAACTAATAAAATCTGTCAATTAATTATCTAAAAATATATTTCAGCATTCTAAGTAGGCACTGACTTATATTTTGGCTACCCTGTGTGGTAAGCATAAGCTCAGAGTTTTATTTTAATTTATTTTACCCACCATGGTTAGCAGTAATTTATTTTATTTTATTTGTTTTAAGAGCTTAAACTAGGTGCTAAGTACCAAGTGCTAAGGGCAGCGTGGTGAAACAGATGTAGCTGAGGCTGAACACCTTTTTCTGATTTATAATTAGAATGAAATCACAAAATGAAATCTTGCAGCAGATGTTTGAATATTTTAAAAACAAATAACTGTAGCAGAAGTTATGGAGCTTTGTAAGCGAGCCTCTGCTCTTAATGTAGTGCTGTTGTTTTCACTTTCTACTTTACATGCACATGAACGGATTACTGATCAATACATAAATCAATACGTACAGCCTGACCTAAATATTAAAAAGGATGGCAAAGCACCATCAGGAGCTTTTTATGAAAATTATAAATAAATGAACAAATTGTTTATTCATATTATTTAAATTTACAGGTAACCCAAGAGTCATTTATAATGCTGTTACTAAGGTTACAGAGTAAGGTTACTACTGGACTCACCGTGAGGTTGCCAGGCAACCAGCACAGCCATGATATGGTCTTGTCATTTCAGGTTTTTGCTAGTAGGCAAAATTTTTAAACCTTCATACAGGCGAGCTGCTTCCCACCTGCTTACAGTGTTTGTGCTAAGCTATGGTAACCAGATGCTGATATTAACCAAGCTGCAACTTCCGTGGCTGTGAAATGAAGCCAATACGAAGAACAAATCACTCACCATAAGTCCCCATATTGAAAAGACCAACTGCACAGCAGAAATAAACATGTTTACAACCTGGTACAAATTCTTTATTCAGTCACTTCCATGATAATTGATAAGGAAACCACCTCTGTAGGCTACTATATTCCCCACCAAAGCGCTACCTGCAATGCACAGCGGTGGGAGTGTAACGCCAATCAATATCCGCAGCAAGTCCCTCGCTATCTGCCTTTACAGGAAACACGTAAAAATTAGGCGGCAAATAGCACTCTGATTTCTATTTCATGGCTGCTACGCGTGGTTTGATTGAGCAACCAGGCTTCATTCAGCCTGCCTCAGCTCCACCCATGATCCACGTCCTTGCCCATGTTTGGATTAGGCGACTCAAGTCTAACTAACTCTGATCTCGAAATGAGCCTGTCCTAATGTTGAACAATTCCTTCAAATATAAAATGCATAATTAACATAAACAGTTTGCCCGTTTGGAAATTAATCACGAGTTGAATCTTTATAAACAGGAGCTTCAGGGGTAAAACTGGGAACTTAGGGCGGTGGTGTGTGAAGTTAATAAAACAAGTAGCACAGTGGTTTTAATTCAGATAGTCTTCACTTTTTTCCCTCTTTATCCAAAGTGTAATCTCTGTCTTTTAACTGCTTTTATGCAAAGTCTCTGAAGTATCCTGCTCCCTGATTAAAAATGCCGTTTGCTGTTTCCTCATGCCATCCATCAATCTATCCTCTCTCTCTCTCTCTCTCTCTCTCTCTCGCTTTCTCTAGCGATGGTAAGATCAGATAGAATAAACTCAGGAGGCATATGCTGATTTATTCGCCAGCCCCTGCTGTTAGCTGCACGCTGTGCCAACAGCACATTACCAGGGAATTACAGTATACGGTAATTACTCATTCACATTCATAAAATTCAAAATCTCTCCCTCTGTGTGAGTTTACATATGCGACACTGAGAGTGTGGATTTCTTACCGAGAGGTCTGAATATCCAAATTCTTTTAACATAAATAAAATTATTATGTAATAATGGCTCCAACATATAATTTATATGTAGACACTGTAGGAGGAGGATAAAGCCTTTGTGAATTAACAAGGGGAAGAATTTGCAACTGGTATGACGCAATGGACTGGCAATTTAATCCAACATGGACGACAAGAAGTATGACAGAATTTTAACCAATCACTGTAAAAAAAATGAAGTTTTCTTTTCATTGTTTCCATCCTAAGAGACCGCAAATGAACCAAAAACGTCTAAAACACTGTTGATCACTTTTACTCCCCGTCAGCAGCACCTCCCTGGTGTACAAATTAAAAGACAGGCTCACATGCGCTTATGTACATTGAGAGAGTTCTTAGTTGCTGAAATAGTTTCTCCTCTTCAGACTCAGAGGCTTCAGTTGTCTGAAATCTGTATTAACTAGACTATAATTGTGGAAAACTGACTTAGTATGAACCAGTAAAAACCAGGATAGGAGAAATGGCAACAACAAAGTAGACTTTCATTTTAAACATAGAAACAGCATGGTTAACTGCATTTGACAAGACTTGATCACAGACTATCTAACACTTATCTATGGTAGAGGTTTGCATGTTTTGGGAACTGTCCCTCCCGATATTTGAGTGAACTTCTTCACGTTATCTCTGCTCATGCTACATTTTTATGGATATCCTGAGTAACAAATGCTATAGACACAAGGCTCTGACACCATCTGAATCTGCATGTGTGCATGCACAGATGTACACTCCACCTCTACCAGTCCCCGTAGGATTTACTGCATTTCAAGTGATGTCGAGCTGTGTTAGCTTTCAAGGTGATTTCTTTGTGTTATGTATTGATGCACGAGTGTTTTACTTTAAATGGCCTTAATGATTAAAGAGGCTGCTTTCATTCATGTTTCCATGTGAGCAGGCACGCCACTGCTGCAACTTTCATGTGACATTTAATCAGTGAAACTAAAACCTGGCGTTAGAAACTTGACAGGACAAAAGCAACTTCAAGAGGAAACAGAATTAAACTTTTAAATAACGTGGGTGGCTTGTTGGGTCCCTACCAATGTTGAGACCTTGAGAAGAACTTTAGAGCCTCTTGTCTATTGAACAGGACGGCAAAACTCTGCCTGGGTGAGGGGCAATGCCCTGCTGTGACACTCTGTCAAACTCCAGCTGACACTTTTAAATGACACATTTAAACCTGTCTTCATCCATCTCTGAAGCTGCACCATCTCCCCTTGAACTTGGGAGTCCATGTCAACTACAGCCAAGTATTAATATTTGCAAACAAGCTGCACAGCTGAGGTCTTCTTGTTGGAGACCCAAAGTCCTGTGACTTCATGTATAAAGTATTCCAACTTTTTCTCAACCTGTAACTAAATCTACTTTAATATGAGTATTGAATATGATGGTGCCTTGAGTCCCTGAGATAATCTCTAACATATTTATGGAGTCAGGGTTTGGTCTCCTCAACTTATTGGATCTATCATAAAGTCTGATCAGAAACATGCTATTTTATCAGGTCTCGACAACAAATAATAAATAATTGAAGATTTTGAGTTGTTATTGTTTTTCAACTTGGGTCCTGGGGCAGTACTTTGCATTTACCACCTCTGTTAAATTCAGCAAACAGGACTCAGGCAAAACACTGTACAGTATAATAAAGCTCCCAGAGATAAACCACAGTTTTACATAAATCTTTTCAAATGTCTGTCTCTGAATCCAAACACAAGTAAACGCATAAATTAGCCCCCTGAATTAACTATTTTTAGCTAGTTTCTGGCTGAGCAAATGCACATTTGTTTACATGTGTGAGGCTGTCGATTTAAAGTGTGTGTATGCCAGAGAAGAAGAAGAAAGAGATGAGACGGGATTTGTTTCTGTTACTGTCTTTAAAAGGAAATTTAAGAAGTGCAACGGTTGTTGATCCAGTGTACTGTAACTAGGATGATCTTAAGTTATTTCACTTTGCTAGTGGAGAGTGTTTATTCAAAAGCAGGCAAGGGGCTGAATCAAATGGAAGATGAAATACGATGGAAGCAGAAGCAGAAATTCAGTGCAGGACTGATGGTGTTTCTGTGTTCACTGACTGAGGAGGAAGACTGGGGCTTGTTTTGTCTTTCCAGGCCTGGAAAAGCATGAACAACAACCCAGTTTAGTAGCTATTGCATTTAATATTTCTTATTTTTAGAAGCATTTAACAAACACCAATCCCCATAAGCTCTAGGTGTTTATTATTAAACGTCACAGCCCAACAAAAGAGGCAAGTCCATGAATGAATTTAGGGGGTCACGGTTAGTGCAGACGTGTAATAACAACAGGACATAGAGGACTTAACGCTGCAGAGATTTTTAGCCTGCAGAGACTGGAACAAAGAAATCTGATTACTTTTGAAGGGAGCGATGTATGGATATGGATAAAACCAAGTAACAGTGAGATAAGTGCCTGTATCTAATGCGAGCTTTCCATATTCTAAGACAAACTGTGTTTTTAATAAAGTTCTCCCATGAACGTGCAGGTCATTCCTGGTGTTTTCCCTTCTCTTGTGTTTGTATCTTGTCTGTCTGTATTTAAGGATACCTGATCATCATCACTACATGCGGCTCATCATCCAATCAACAGTTCAGTATATAACCCTGGTTCAGCCTTTCAGATGCTGCCAGATTGTTCAGTCTCCATTGGGGTAACAACTGTATGGCTCTACCACCCCTTGTGTCTTCTCCAGTTTTTGTGATTCTTTCACATACAGCCTCGTTATCACTCCCACCTCTGAAGATAAGCCACCATCAGCCCTACACCTTTTGAAACTCCTTCCCACCCGACGCCCACCTTCCCCTGCACTATTTAACTCTCTCCCTTTGTGTAATAAATCTTTTTGAACCCAATCTCTGGTTGTGTTTGCACATTGGCTCCACTTGTGTTCTACATCCAGCTTCATTTAACTTCCCAAACTTGCAAGTGGGCTGTTAGTGAGTAAGCGAAGAGCGATAAGTAAGGATAAAAATTATTTATAGAAAATTTGAATTCATTTGGATGGCTCTGAGATGCTTGCTGTGACTCGTGGATTTGTAATTCAACCTGAATGAGATTTAATAGGAAAAACGAGAAAGTGACGGATGGATCTTCACAAAAGTGCTCGTCAATCACTTTTAACAGTGAAAGTCATGTGACACATTCTTCAGATTGGATCCACAGTTTAGAGCTAAACTGGCCATGACAGGAGGTCACTTACCACAAGCTGGGATAATGAGGCGTGTGTGTGTGAGAGTTTTAGACATTGGGAGTGAGGATATTGGGTTAAAGCCCCATTATGTAATATTTCTTTAATCATAAAATAACAGACTTATTGCCATGGTTCATCAATGGTACGTCTGTTGCACTGTGTAACTTTTAGCTCCGGTTTGATCACCCTGTGAGAAGTATGTAACTCTTTACGGCACTCAGTCACACTCACTATTTCACTGATTTTGGTGAAACTGGATTTACAGTTTCCTGATAGACAATTAATCTGCTGTGAACTGTAGCTGCTGTTAGCTAATATTAGCTCACTAGGTTAGCTCTGTGAGCTCAGAGCACTCGGGGAGTGTCAGTGTTTGTACCACAGGCGTTTGGACCATTGGGAAGAGGAGGAGGTTTTTTCAGGCCCAGGTTGTGGAGGAATGCTGGCAGGGAGCTGAGCTGGTTTCATGCCAGAATCAGAGCTGGGCAAGTGGGCAGTGTAACAGGGTTCAGCAGCCTCTATGGACACATTGACAGAGATGAAAAGACCGAAAGAGGACACTGATGGCGGAAGATAAGAGGACAAAAAGAGGGAGCGACAGCATGAAGCCTAGAGACAAGAGTAAATCTGACTTTTAGTCGTTGGCTAGAGCTGCGTGAAGTAAAAGGCTGAGAGACAGACGCCGAGCTGGGCTTCTTTCTGTCGAGCTAGTCAGTAATATTAGCTGGCGGCTTTTCCTTGCTTGATGTTTGGCTCTTAGAAAAGTTGTCAACTCGATACAGCTGTCCATATTTACAATAGTGGTATTGCACAAATTTGGGCCCTTAACCGCAAAAATGACTACTTTTTAGTATTTGGTTTTTAGTATTAATGGATGAGCCTGGTGATATTTTATATTTTTCTTATTGACATGAAATCCTATTTAAGACCAAAACCAGCACTGCAAAACACAATGACTCTGCTGACAAATCCTATCTATGTAGTCGCCAAAGCCTAATACTCCTCTGTGCCAAAGAGCTCCATTGTTATCCATCTAATAAAAACACGCCAAAGCTTCACTCTTGCACTTGCTGCTTCAATATGATAGACGTGAGCAATTGACTCAAATGAATCCGCAGCTGAAACTAGTCCCCAACACGTTCTACAGCCCCATCTGTTTAAGGAAACGGTAGAGATTTTTCATATAGGGGACTATATTTGCAGAAATTCCTCCCACGGAGGAAAATCAAAAGGCTACAATACATTAACTTAAACCACTACTAGAAAAATGGCAAAGAAACAAAAACCAACTTTTTCTTTCCGTAGGGTCCAGTTGGTGTCCATAATGCCTGAGAGGTACGGTAGATTCCCCACCAAAACTTCCCCACAAGTGCAGCAACAGCACAAGAGTTCACACTGAAGTCAATCTTTTCATTTTGTTATTAAATCATTTAAACAAATCTTGCTAGTCCTTGACTCCTGCTTGCCAGTTCGCTAGTTAATGTTAATGTAATGTGCCTCTTTACCTGCTGAGAGCAGTTACCAGACGGCATGCTGATGTTGACCTCTGGGCAGCTGTTTGAAGTTTAGACTCTCCTCGTGTTATAAATTCATAACTGCAGACTTCACAGATGAAAAATGCATTATATATATTTTTTACAGTTATACATAATGATAAATATATTTGTGTGCATTGAAAAATATTTTTGTGGATAGTTACTTTATTTGCACATTTATTAATACTGAGACTGATCTAACTCTATATGCCTGAGCGTGCACACGCACACACACACACACACACACACACACACACACACCTCCGCTGCTCTTTAACAGCCTGCAGTAAATATTAAAGCAACTGCTGCATAATTACAGCGCCACAGCAGGAACATGAAGTGTGTGTTTGTTTTTAGGGCTTTCACAAATACGGCAAATTCATTAAAGCATTTTCATCTCACGAGGAGGAGGTGTAGTGAAAATTAAGAAACACTTCTAATTGTATTAATGTAATGAGCGCCCACTCAGGAAGGAAAAACATTTTAATTTGGCTCATTAAAAATGGTTATTAATCTCATTTTGCTGACATGACGCTGTTAACACAACACAACATAACACAACACAACACAACACAACACAAAACACAAATACTGTATCCCAACAGTGTCAAAATCAAACTGTATCTCTGAAAGCAACAACTTTTCTTCACTGATGTCAGATTTTTGTCTTGGTTTCATCTTATCTTGTGTGTCGAGGATAAGAAGTACGCTTCACTAGTTAATCTTTTTAGACATTTTAGAGACAGGGACATCCAGCAGACTTTTCCGACTACAATAAGTGGTGAAACTTTAAGTGCACTGAACTCTGAACAAAGGGAACAGACTGTCATAAAATGTGCTCTGTCTTTGGTCTGACTGTCTTCTTGTCACTAAAACAAACAAAGCAGAAAGCTTTAATCTCAAGGTGTATTGTGTTGGAGTGCTGGATAATGGCAGAAGTGAATCCTCCTGTATGGTAATTTATCTGGGGAGAGGAAACACTTTTTCATTTCTTACTTCCAGAGATAAATATAAAACGACATGGAGCCAGTAAATCGATGCCTTTGTGCTTCTACATCAGGTTTGATGTAACACTGCTATTTTTATTAGAGATTAACATAGCTCAATACTGATTAACATAATAAAAGGATGATGCTTTCAGCTGCAGGAAAAGCTTTTTTTATTGAGACGTACGCTAGGTCAGCTCTGATCAGCTGCTGAGTGCAGCTATTCTGTATTCTCCCCGAGCACAATCAGGACTTTCATAATCATTATCTTAATAACACATTTTAAGGTAATGACACACAGTGATCGCTGCTGACTAATAGGAGGGTGAAAGATAAAAGGATTAACAAAGTGGGCTACAGAATATTTTAGTGGGAAACTCATTTCATTGCATGTAGAATCGTGTTTCGACTGATTTGAATGACGGTTTACAGGAAATCTGAGTGGGCGCCAGCGGCTCAAAGCTTCCCATGAAGTTGGTTGACGTCAAACTCTCTCGACCAACTCTGACGCCTCTTTATATTGATTATTTCCGCCATGTCACCTCACCACTCCATGAGCTCTGTTTACTGTCTTTCTATTCATCACCAGTTTTCACCATCACCAGTGATTTTAATGTTTTATTGTGAATTTATTCTGTTTGATGGGTTAAAACCAAATAAATACGTTTATAAAAAAGTTATCTTGTTGTTTTCATGTAAACGTACGAAAGGTGAGATCCAAACTTGACGAACAAGATCCTGCAGCTTCCTCCTGCTCTCCTTTCCCCTCAGTTGACCTTTTCCACCCACTCACTCAGCTGCTTCCCATTTGTTTGTACTTACCATCTCCATTAAATCTGTTTAGTGGCTGACCCTGCCTGCCTACTCTTGCCTGACCCATGTACTGACTCTTCCCCTAGCTGACCTCCATCTAGATAAGTGCTTGTTTGACTGTCCGGTTTTTGACTCTTGCCTGTTTCTGACCTGAACAGCTGTTAATCTAACCACCCCATGTTGTGTTATTGGGTTTAAGTTTGTCCTGACTTAAACTATGATAACCTAGGCACACACTAACTTTGGGAACAGCTAGTCTAGGCCGTAGATTGTATATGAGGATGAACAGCACATCTTTACTTACTCCCCTTGCACAAAAATGACTGATGATAATTACAAATCACAATCATGGAGTTATTTCACCATATCTTTTGATCTGATTATTGCAATTAAATCATTGTAAAAAAGTTCATTTCAAGCCCATACCGCTGGCTAAAGGTAAATTTAAATTATATAATGTTTACTCACCAGTAAAGCGTGTGGACACAACCACTGGGTTGTTGGACGTAAAGCGATATAACAAACTAATTTAAGTGCCAACCCAAACAAATAATTCACCAATCTGAACGAAACAAAAAAGGTATTTTAAATTTAGTTTGAGTTTAGAATCATATTCCGTTGGATAAGTTGGACAATGATCTGCAGTAACTACATTTGATTTGCAATAAATGAGCAAAAACACTGGTATGGTGCCACACGACTCCTCGACATTTAGATTATTATAGACACATGGCTCACAAGCCACTGTGGACATCAACAAACAGAAATTCATCACGCACAAGTTCTCAAAAATCTAACCCAACCATCTGAGTAGACCGGACAGATGGGAAATGCAGCCTTAAAGAGCTACTAATTCTGGTTAATTTGTATCTTTGGAGAGGCACTAAACACCAACAGATGAGTGTTTACTGAGAGCAGATTGTTTCTGTAAATGTCCTGCACCCACAGCTCAGCCCAATGCTGTTCACTGACGTAATGAACAGCTGCTGACAAAGGCCTCAGTTGACACACGCACATAAACACACACCAGCAGCCAGCGAGGAAAAGAGCCAAAATAACCATTACAGCACATAGCCATGAAGGAGAGTGCACATGAACAACTCAGCTCGTGTGTTTACACTAATCACTAACAAAGCATCTTCAGAGGTAACATCCGAATCTCCTCCCAGAATACAAACAGGCACCTGTCAGTTTCCTTCTACTTCTTCTATTTCTTGTATTGTTTGTGACGGCAGATTATTTCTTAATCCGATTGAAGCACATGGAGAAAACCCAATTCATTATTTTATATTCGTGAGAGGGAAACTCAGGTGAAGCGGGCTGCACTTCTGATTATGTCATCTCATTTGAGAGGTATTGGGAGGTGATGTGCCTGACCTGAAAATACCAGTGCATTTACACTTGCATGCACAATGTGTCAGCCTGCTTCTAGAGTGGGCTTGAAATCCTCACTCTATTTTTTTTCTCAATGCATCTTGGTTGCATTTACACATGGATTCAAATTCAATTTAACATCGTCTGGTCACCTGAGATGCATATATAATTATACTAGAGTTAGACAGAATGTTTATCAAAGTGACACGATTCACTGCCCTGCCTTCTCTATTGTAGTTATGTTTGTCAAGCGTTCTGGCATAGCTATGCATATGCAGTTTACAGTGATAACGATGGCAGATAAGTTAAGTAATAATCATCATAAATGTTTATAAGAATAGGTCAGTTTAAACAGAGGTAACAGGAGCAGGTGTCATTTTTAGCTGGCAAACATCAATTTTACCAGCTGAAATGACATATGTGGCAGACTTTAATCATCTGTATCTTTCGAAGCTAAGTCCTAACTCCAGAGTTTCTGGGAAAATTAAAAAGCAGACTATAAAAAAATAAGCTTGTAAAAGAGGTTTTAAGAATGCACTTCATCCTTTTTTTTATATTTTCAAACTGGATTTGAAAGAGCAGCGAGTGTTATGTGTAGTTATCTCTAATAACGTGCTCGCTTTGCAAACATGCAAACTTGATAATTATCCGAATAAGAAAACAGCATTCCCTCACGGTGGGTAAATATAACACAACAGATGTTGTGTTAGATAAGTGTGAAAGAGACTTTTGTTTTAAGGTTAATGTTAGGCCTTATCGTATGCATATACCGCTGTAGCCAAGCAACAACAGCTGCAGCTGATGCTACAGCAGATAAACAAACTCTGGCTTCATGCACACTGTTTTAACATGCGGAGACGGAGATGCTAAGCAATAATTGGTGTAGGGATTTACAAACGGTCAGCAAGTCATCTAAAAACCATCTGCTCAGATGTTGATTTTTCATGCACAATATCCAAATTTGTGTCCAGATATGCAGGTGCCTAGTATCCACTGGCGTGTAATACTTTAAATCTAATTGTGGCAATGATAAATTTGACAGGAAAATGTTCACAAGATGTTGAATCTAACATATTTGTTTCACTAAGAAGCAGCTTTGCGTTTGCACTGAAATAACAACCATGTTACGTGTCAACAACTGCAACTCGGGCTCACTAGACAATCTTTGTTGTTTTCTGGCTCACAATCTCTCACATGGTTTTCATCTTGGCTTGGCAACACATTCCACTAGGATGGATCTTAACAAATACTCCCAAGCCATGCTAACGTGCAATCCTTTGTTTAGTCAGCATTTAAAAGTCGGTCTGCTTGGTGGGATTTGAACTGACAGGCCTTGGGTGAGGTGCCAAGATCCCGGAGCTTTCAGTGGCAGCTGGCATAAGGATTAATGAGCTGATCCCGATTTTATCATTTCCACTACACAACACAACTGTAAGGAGCAGAAAAGACTTGACTTAATGTCAAAGTGTGGTGTGTGTGTGAGCGCAGGTGAGCATGGGTATGTGACCGAGTGGACTCACCAGCGTTAACTGTATCAGACAGTTGAGATCATGTGGAAACATTATCCTGGGGCAAACTGAAGGGGGAAGAATCCCGCTGGGATTTAAACTCATGCCTAACTTAGAGAGGAAAGTTTCTATCACACACACACATACACACACACACACACACACACACGTCTATCTCTGTGTGTCAAACTTCCCAAAATAATATAGTTGAGTGCTGCTTTAATTTCCACAATAGGTCCAGCAATTCACACAAACTGAGTATATGTCAAGTTACAGGGGCACATGGCATCCCTTTAGCGCAGTAAAAATGCTTCGAATTAGACTAAATAATCTGCCTCTGGCTCTCACCCAGGTCTATTAAAAAAAAAACATATTCATTAGTCCAGAGGGTCTTATTTAATGGGACATGTTACAGTTATTTATAATCCATTTGGCGAAAGAATACTCATTAGTGGCTTGCCATTGGAAACAGATCCCGCCATGCATCGCTGCAGTCACAGAAAACTCCATTTGCTGTAGATGTATTGATATCGGGACACAGCAAGGTTTCCCTCTGATTGCATTAATCAGGGCAAACCTCTTAACAGGCCATGTTTTTTTTTTCATTATTTCTAAAGCCTGATCATTGATTGAGCTGCTCAAGCTAATAAAGTATATGTCATATATATTATATATATATATATTATATATCTATATATATATATAATAATAATATATATATATCGAATATATATAGATCTCTATATAGATAAAACTTTTGTGTGCATGTATAACTGCACAACCAAAACAACAATGAACGGATTAAGGTTTAGTGTCAACTGACATGGAACATATTTTGAATTAATGCTCACCAACTCTGAACCCGGTTCAAAATTCAAATTCAATGTTCCAACCCTGTTTCCGAGAAATGATGGTTGGTCACTAATTTGTTTTGCAAATTATAATTTGATGGCAAACATGATCACTGCATGGATTACTCTTTCTGGTAACCTCTCTTTGAATACCCAAATATATATATACAAATATATAATACCCAAATGTAACAATGGGTAATACACACTACTCATAGGGAGGTGGTCAGATTGGGTCATAGCTGCTACAAGTGGACATTGTGTTTCAACATTTTGGCATTTGGGAGTCTAATGAAGAATTTTAATGTTCTTGTTTCTCCTCTAAACTTGTGTGTGAGCTTTGACTATAACTATGACTCCATGTTAAGGTCAACACATTTGCAAAAACAAAACGACTCTCTCAGTCCCAGTTTAAACCAGTTTCTCCGTTACACCTAGACTGTATAGTGTATAGAATTTCTGCAGCATAGGTTTTATGTTAAAATGTAATTCAGGTATGTCTCCTACATAATTATCTGTTAAAATGTAGTTAATAAATGTGATGTCTAGTAGACAGATTTGATCATTCACTGACACTGCAGATACACAGTAAATTTTAAACCACCTCGTACCTGCATGCATAGCCTTATCTAGACCTGGTTAGATAAGGCTATGCATGCTGGAAAGTTAGGACCTCATGAGGTTACCGGTCTTAACATACCAATAGAAATGATAAAAGTGTACATTAAGTTACCTAAACAGGTGCAATAAGAGAGTAAGATGTCAGTCGAGCACATTTTTATCAGTTACTGTGATTATTAATATATCTACAGTGAGTGTGCAGTTCCAGACGTACATGATGGAGCTTATCACAAGTATGCTTGTTCATGCTATTTGCTGCACTTTTTCTTGACAGCTGCTTTTATTTAGCGATTAGTATTATAAACTGTAAATCCAGCGTTTTCACCATCACTGTGAAATGAACTCACAACTGTGTAATTTTCTTTCACCTCTGGCTTTTGTCCGATCTATGTGACGCAATGATGTCGGCACCGTGGCTCATATTCTCCAACATTTCTCATACTGTCGACATGTTTCCTCATGTTTTGGTCTAGCTATGTTCAAGACGTCACTCAGCTCAGACATGAGTAGCTGTCTGAGTGTATTCTCAAATGTTTCTCAGTGTAGTGGACGTTTAGTTTTAAAGTTACATTTGAGGTGGGTGGCACTGCACCTTTGGGAGCAGCTGATTCTTCACATATTCTGTAGATAATTCACCATGTCCAAGTTTGAATGGAGCACTGATTTATCCCACAATTTCATCTAATTTATTCCTGACTGTTCCTCACTCAGCTATCATTACACAGAAATGTGCACTAGCATAAAAGGAAAGTGTGTGCACGCTGGTTGACATGCAGTGAGCTGCCCTATACACTTTAAATTTGATGTGACAATTATGATCCATTCTGTACTGGAATAAATAGTACCAGCTGTCCCCTACTGCCTAGCATCATCAAGGAAAGTATATCAAGGAATCTGTGCACAGTATGCAGGTTCTGTTTGGGACAATTTGAAACTGTCTTAACGTTTAGTCACAAATTCAGCCTTCAGAACTATCAAATAAAATTATTGTTTGTATGATGAGATCATTTAGAATATTGAGAGAAGAGTGCACAAGTGTGCATAAAAAAATACTCCATGAAAGAATTGTATTTGTAAAAATACTCTACATTATACCAGCTCTGAGAGCCTCTGCAGAACGTGTTGTTTGACACCATGCTGCATGTTAATATTTTATGTCCATGCAGGCATGTATCAAGGGGTATCATTAACATTAATATCACAACAACCCCAAGGCAATGGCGTAAATAAGAGGTGAAGTCCAGCTTATGAGATGCTGTGAAAAGAAATTAAATGACCCGGAAGTATTAACATGTCCGCCATGATAAGAGATGTCCGAATTCTCTAACTGTTAAGGAAAGGAGCTTCAATGCTTCCTTTATTATCTCCTATAGCACAAGATACACCGGACCATCCTTTAGGAAAGGAAAGGAGGTAATGCCGTGCCACAATTCCTTACGGCAGCGACAAAAATTAGGCGCACCGTTCAGTCATTCACAACCACAGAACATTAATGTATTTAAACAGTGTGATGCAGCCTGCACCAGAGAGAGTGTGTGAATATGAACGTGATCTAAAGACTTTGATCATGAAGTGTGTTCTGTTGCTGACTGTGGAGCTGCGTTCACACACGGAGTAAAAACTGTTAGTAACTGTGACATCCAGCGTCCTCCAGATCATCATAAAGTTACCGTTGCTGGTTAATCATATATGTTTGCCATAACTTGTTAATATGTTTATACATGAGTGGACAGGAAAGTGAGCAACCATACCAACGTAACACAAGCTTCATCTGAGTTCTGTGACAGGTGGACAATATTCATTTATTGTTTGAATTCTGACGTTGATAATGAAGTCATATTTTTCACCGGGTTTTCCACGTTTATCGGAGTATCTAGTAAGTATCTCAGATGCGCGTTTTGTAGTCCATCTTCTGGACTTTGTAGTTTTACCAGAGGTCACGTCAATAACATTCACCGTTGCATAATGACGAAACTGTAAGTGCAGTCGGATTCTCTGAACACCGCGGTCGTCTTCTCCCAACTCCTTATGAATTCTCCTTCACATCTTTCCGTTTTCTATCGAGGTCAAAGAAAAGTGGTTAGGAAAGGACTTAGGAGCTAAATTTTTTTGACTATTCGACCATACCCACTGTGTTTCCTTTAAGGTATCATGCAGCATCAAGCCAGATTTGGAGCACCTGGGCCGAGTTCTCCTACAGGACCCAGCTTTGTGTTGGCTCTCTCACCTGGACTCATTCCCGCCAACGTCAGCAAGCTTGTTTTGACTTTTTGTTTTGCATCCAGCACACCTACACCTCATACTGCTCACATCTAAATCACTGATGTTCAACAAAACACTCCACATTTGAAGTTATTTTATTTACTGCAATAAATACATTAATATACCATCTTCTGTTGTGTCCATCTCTGTATTTATCATGAGCGAGGTAAGCACAGTACATCTTAGATGTGTCAAAAAATAAGAGAGCAAAACTGTGTGTCGATCTGTCACTCAACCTGCAACTGAATCAATATTTGATGGCTTCAAACATTTCCTCCTCAGCTTTGACAGCAGTATTACAGCTGTGCGGTATAAGGAGTGTGTGTGTGTCTATTTATACTACCTTTGCTCTTAGAAAAACTGCATTCACAAACATCTTTTTAATATAGCAAACCTGTATTTGTTAAGTTTGAGCTTCCACTGAGTGCTGGACCTGCAATGTCGAAAAGACTACAGACATGTGTAGGCTTAGAAGGTTTATTTACAAAAAAAAAATAAAAATACACAACAGGGGAGGAGGTCTAGGGATGATCTTCAGGGCACGAGGGTGAAGGCTAGGGAAAAAACAAAGGAGGCTGAACAAGGCAGGACTGGAGGACAAAGCAGACAGACGAGCATCAAAGCAGGTATCCAAAAAAAAATAAAAAATACAAAGACCAACAAGATGCTTCAGAAAGGTTTCGCAGAGCTGGGAGGTTGAAATGCTACCACAACGGTAGAACGGTGAACTTATTTAGAAGACAGCCAGGTAAAACACCAGGAACACACAGGGATTTGCAAATCCTAACAATATTCTGAGGGGGAAAAAAACTAAATGCTGCCAATTCTTTATCACAATATCGTGAATGCAGTCGTTGATTGTGATGACATCTAAAGAGTCTGCCTGTCTGTGATCTCTACTTTATCTGAAAATAGTCACATTTATGCAACTAAACTTTCTGCAGGTCTGTGGCGTCAAAGTCTGTCACTGCACGTATGATGAGAGGAAAACAACTGTAATCTTTTCTTTCATGGAGGACATTTCAAACAAATGAATGTATAATTCTAAATTGTTTATCACGTCGTTCTTCTGACTGTTGTGAGTACTGTACTACCACTATTGTTTTATTATGTCTTCTTCCTTTGCTTTCCATGATTTCTGCCTTTGTATTTCATCACTTTGGTCTTTGTACAGTACCGACGCTGCTTCATGGTGAATAATCAGCTCTGCAGCCAAATTGCCTAGCTTATCTTCACACAAAAAGAAAGTTTGAAAAAAAAAAAAACGGACTTTGTGTTGCATATTTTCATGATGTATCTCACAGCTATCCAAATTTGTAATTAATAAGTTCTGGAAAGTTTTTGCATTGTTTACAGTGAACAAAACTACGACATTAGCATTCTGTGAAGAATCCAGCGGGATTTGTGCAAGTGAGTTTCTTCAGACTCTCAGTGAAGAATAATGACCCTGGCGTCTGACGTGCTGCCACCAGTTTGATATCTGTTGTTGTGGCTAAGGGCTTGTTCTTTTGCACAAACAAAGACATGCATTCGAAGACCCACTATTACCTAAAACAACAGGCTGCTATTATTCTATATTTTTCTCAAAAATCCCATCCAATGATAAATCCAACACTGTCTTAGTCTGTTTTATCAAAACTTCACGACACTGCAAGTTAGATTTTCATATATATCCAACTTGATACTTCACACTATGGAAAAACCACACAAAGATGGATCACTCAAAGTTGTGAGGCAGCAGCAGCGCAAGTTAAAACATGCAAAGAAAGAATAAATGGATCTTGTTCCTTATTCTGATGTCACTTTAATAAATCATCCTCATCGTCTACGATGTAAAAAAAATCAGTCAGAAGTTTAATCAACAGCTATAATTAGATATGCATGCCCTTGTTATATTTTTAATCTTCATTAATGCAAACTGTTGAATAAATTAGTATGCAGCCAGATGTTTTACATACAGCACATGAGCTGAAATAATGATATGAGAGTTTTAACTTAGGAGCCTGTCACTAAATGCATGTGCACAGTTTGATATTATAAAAAAAGGCATCAGGATTTCACTTTCAAATAACCTTAATTATGAATGACGATGGATGGTGTGAGAGGGCTGAGCATCCATCGTGCTCATTAATTAAGGCTACAAAAGTAAAATACCTCCTGATGCAGCCTGTGAATGATCAAATAACAATCGTCCTCCTCATTAAGATATTTTTAACCCTCTCAGCTCCTTCTTGTGCACCAGGTGCCAAAAAATGTGTTAAAATGTTTGAGTCCTGTTATGACTTCATGAAACCGAATATCTGAATCACAAAAATCTTCAACAGATGAAAACAATCTTACATATTTGTTGCCTGAAAAGGGATTTATATGCAACCATAAAACCGTCTGTTCACCAACTGAAATATCAGCTCCAAGTCCATTAAATTCCTACTGAACACACCAATCTTATGTAATATCTGATATTATATATCAACAATATACATTAGTCACATTTTTGAAAATGAATGCAGTCTGAAACGTCACACTTGGTGGTGGTTGTACTGAAATCTAGTGCCTGGTGAACCTAAACAAAGCACTGATCCTTACAGATTCCACATGCATGTAAAGCATGTATCCAAGTTTTTACAATGAATATTGATACCTGTGCTATTAAGTCCAATCAACTTTATTTAGATAGCCCAGAATCACAAATCACATTTTACCGCTTTAAAGTCTGTACGGCCTATGATCGATCTGCCACCTCCGTGGAACTCAGTGTGGAAGTGCCAAAAACTGCATTTTCTTGAACACCCACTTGAGGCTGGCTGCAGAACTGAGTCAGTCTCCATAAGCCCCCATGTTAAAATGTCAAACTTCACAGCAGAAATAAACATGTTTACAGACTGGTACAGTTTTGGTCTCAATAGGTAATTTTCTTTAACTCACCTGTTCAAATTGTATTAAAGCTTCAAGTTTTACCTAATTAACAGCATGGATGCTTTGATTGACAGTCAAGCTGTCACAGATGGCTTGTTTGAGCATCCAGGCGTCATTCAGCCCACATCAGGTCCTTTGATGATTCACATCTTTGCTGATTTTTAAATTAGCTGGAGGACAGAAGAGGCAGCGTTCTTTAAAACAACTCCTATGAGTGACGTCACAGATATTTATACATTACAGGAATTATAAATGTAGCATTGATCCACATGAACTGCATCTTTCAGAGTTAGACAACATTTGTTTCAGCTTCAAGTTCAGTCAATAAAAAACTATTTTATGCAACACGTTTTAAGGTACAAAGTTATTAAAAACCATTAAAACTTTTTATCCTCTCTATCGATTTATCTTCTTGCCGTGAGTGATATGTTTCTGCATTGTGGACATGATAATACAATAACGTCTTTGTTTTGTGCTCTACACACGGGGAGGGGCTGCAAATGTGATCTTTTAAGTGTTTACAGTGCAGAGGCAATAAAGATATCTGGTTCCTTCTTGGTAAAACTCCAGGAGACTATAATATGCACACTCATCCTGCTTCATCTGCCACTATGTCATATAAAAGTCTGTAAAATAGAGATGTGACAGGATTCATTGGAGTTACCACATGGTGCTACCACAACAGCTCACAAGGCAAATTAGAATAATTGTTTCAGACGAGGTTTGTTTTCAGACTTTCACTGTTTATGGTATTTGTAAGTTTTATCTCCATTTTACATTTGTTGAATATATTTCTCTCGCAAGTTGACTCCATCCTTTAGTGAATTTCATTTACCTGTTCAACACTTCATGTATTCTTAGCACTTTGAGTTATTTTTCCAAACTAGAGGCAGAAGAAACGACACACTCAGTTCTGCTGACGGATGTTAGATGGGCTGCTCTGGTCACCTTTGCGATTTAGGGACCAACCATAAATTGCTGCACGGCATTCCCCATTTCTGTCTCCCTCCATCTTCATCTTCTGTCATGCCAAAAACTGGTCTGTGCCCTGTTGTCGGAAATAATAGTATTGGAGATATTCAAACCTTTTACTTGAGTAGTACGTCTATCACTCTGTTAAACTCTGTTACATGTTAAAGTTCTGCAAAGAAAATGTTATTTAAGTAAAAGTGTTTAATCTGCAAAACTACTCAATGCAGAAAAAAGTTGTTTTACTATTGTTATTATTAGAGATTGTTTGGTTTGTAGAAAATAGTGAGAAAAACTGACTAAAGATAACCAAACCTTAAAATTATTCAAATAAATTTAAATTATTAAAAATAATCCAAAGGAAAAAAGCATGAAATTTTCATATCTATGAAGCTGAATTCATAAAATACCATTTAACTTTCTGTCGTCTGACTAATCATTTCAGCTGCATTTGTACAGTTAAATTTATAACAAAGACATGTTTCAAAAAGTTCTTGTGTTCTTTCTTTCTCTTCTTCATTTGTAAAATAACTAAGCTGTCAGATAAGCGTGATGCAGTATTTCCCGCTGGTATTGGAGGATATGAAATGATTGATTTGTGCTTATTCACAGACATATGTTCATTGGTCCACCGCTGCTTTCCACAGTTGTTATTTGGCTACAGTAATTTTGTGATTTTGTCATCAGAGTAATAAATATAAAGTGTATGTTAGAAAAATGTTATTATTCTTTGTGACTGCTTTTTATATATATTCTGTGTTGAACCTTTGAACATTTACTGAACCACAGTGTCTGTAGGTTCTTCCCTTGCTGCAAGTTACTATTAAATGATCTATCTTAAAAGTCTGACGGCGCCCTGAGGGTTGCTGAATCATTTTCTTAACAGTGTATATGGAGCGTAATTGCACATTGTTTTCAGTGTGTCTGATGTTTCAGCCATCCTTCCTGCTGAAGGTGGAGGGGTTATAACAGTTTGAGTCCTGTGGTGTTCTGCAGTGCGCCTCAGTGGTCTCAGTCTACGGCTGAAGGTGCTCTGATATGACTCCAGTGTGGCGTGCAGGCGATGAAAGGCACTGTCCATAATACGGAGTAGCTTCCTCAGGCATACCCCTCTCTGACATTTCCACCAAAGGTACCAGCTGCACTCCCAGGACAGAAGCAGCTCTTCTGATGGGATTATCGAGTCTGTTACAGTGTAGAAAATGATGCTGGCCACAGTGGCATCAGACAGCGCCACAAGTACAAATGCAAGTAGGCCCTTTTTCTGTATGTTTGTGTTCACAGCTTGTTTTTGGTATTTCTGACTCCCCTGACACCTGAAGGCAACATCATGTAAGCATCAATCTGTCAGCAAAAAATAAATTTATAATTCTGTCTCATACACCTGAATGGAGGCTTTAAAAAAGGATCTAACCACAGGAGACATATCTAATCTTTTTGTATCGGTGCTGCAAGACTCACCAGTTGACCTGTCCGGCGTCTACTGGGAAGAAAAAAACTGTCCAAACTTCAAGTTTAGCCTCTATGGGAAGAAAAAAACTGTCCAAACTTCAAGTTTAGCCTCTAAAATAAAAATGTGTAGTTCCTCAAAGCAGTTGTTTGAATAATGAGACAAATATTATTATCAAAAAACTGTTAGAAAAACTCAACTCAGGCACACTTTTGACCATCCGTTTCAAGAGGAGTATTTCAAAGAGGTAAACTGAAAAAAAAAAAAAAACAGGCCGGCACTGTTCATTCTCACGTGGTCGGTCCATCTCCCCAGGATAGAGATGATGGGATCAAAGACTCTGTCCACTTAAAGCTCAGCAGTTTTTATTTCCATTTATAACTGCCCATAAAGTGTGTGTGTGTGTGTGTGTATGTGTGTATGTACATGTGTGCAAGTGGTGTGCTCCATTTCTTCATTAACGTTTTCAATACACCGCAAGCCTGCTAATTAGCTTTCAAGGAGCTGGTATTGATTCAATTAAAGATAAAATAGGGCTATACAGAAGATGGGAGCCAGAAAGAGCAGTTCAATCAGCATTTAACGAATGAACAAGACCGCGCTTTACTGTGAATTAGGACAGATCATGCAATATGATGTCAAGAGACATTTATTTGTGTTTAAAAAACTGAGATACAAAAATTCTGAGAACTCCTTGGAGATTAAAAAGAAACGGAGCACTGTCTGTGACGAGGTACTTCGCGTAAAATATCAGTTTAAACAGAGACGTTGCTTGTCATGAACAGCCTGAGCTGTGCTTTCCTTTCAAATGTATTCGTGTAAAACAGGAGGAACAGTGTTTAGAGTATTGTACGCTCCCTAAGGCAACGCTGAAAACATTCCCAATCTTCAGTGCCGGTGTATGTTTTCACATCATTTTAGTTTCTCCTCCATTCATCCAAACAGAAACTTCCCCAGAGGTCAGAATAGTTTTCTTATGGCAGCTGCTTATTTTTTGTGACTGCTCATTATTGCAGAATCTTGACAGTGTTTGGTGATAATAGGCTAGCTAAAGTTATCAAACCACAGTTTTCATTTACATTTGTACGGCTGGGCTGAATTGTCTTTTCCAGAAGAAAACAGGAAACTTTGAAAGCATTAGTCCCTCATTAGCGATATTCTACACCGTTGTTTATCCTTGTTTTCTGCCGACGTTTGAAGAGTCCTGCTGTCTTTGGCTCTTCTTGTGCTAAATAATAAGTACGATTTGTCAACTTTTCAAAACTTATAACAAAACACAGCACAGCGAGCCAAAGCTAGCAACACTTCTTCCTCCTCTACATCATGTCCGTCCACTACTTCTTTTGTGGCTACGTCGGCAAAATAGTATCGAAACACAGCCTCCAGTGCCCTTTGCCCTTTCTGGGCTGCTGTAACGAACATGGTGGCGCATCATGGTGGACACCATGTAAGGCGACCTACGACATATGTAGATAAAACGACTTATTTAAGGTAATAAAAACAGATTAATTTTTATAAAGTGTTCATATGTTACTAAAACATCCATCCATTAGCTGTAACCACTTCTCCTCGTCAGATTCACGGTGGGGCTGGAGCCTATCCCAGTTGACTTTAGGGCGAGAGACATGGTACACCCCGAACGAGCCAACAGCTTATCACAGGGTACATAGAGACAAACAACCATTTGCACTTTCAAGTTTTTGTTCTGTCTCGTCATTTCCTGTTTTATTTTGATATTTACCTGCCCTCTTGTTTCAGGTCACTTTCCCTTCCTCATGTGTCACCGGTCTGATTGTCTTCCCAGCCCTGATTGTTTCCACCTGTCTCCCCATTACCTTGTGTATATATTGTCTGTGTCTCCCTTTTGCCTGTGCCAAAGTGTTTCATCCTAGGATCAATCACCAAAGCCTTGTTTCTTGTCCGCCCATAGCATTGTTGCTCGAGTGTTCTTTTGTCTTTTCCTCGATTGAGTGATTTTTTTGTTGTAATTTCCTTAGTGTAGCCATTTGTTTCTTAGTGCTTAGTATAGTTGTTTTTTCAGCCTCCCTAGGAGAGATTTTCAGTTAATGTTTTGCAGCCTTTTGATTTTCCTCGTTGTGAGTGATTTTGATTTTAATAATTTTTATAAAGCAGTTTAGAGTTTTTTTCTCCTTTTAGAGTGATTTTTGTTTTCCATAGTTTAGGCCTGTCATAGCCTCACTCTGTCGAGGGATTTTGTTATTTCAATAAATAAGCTCATTGACATCTCTGCGCCTGAGTCCTGTTTGAGTCCGACCTGACATCACGTCGTTTTCAAACATGACACATTTCACTGTAAATGCATCCTGTATCAGCATTGCAGCACGTCATGTCAATAATGTAATGACATACTGATTGAAGGATGTGTGTAGAAGAGGCTTTAGAAATAATCAAATCAATGCATGCAGCTAATCTCAAACTCAAGGATGTTTGTGCATCATTTATTTGTCAGGGGGCCTCTGTGAGGTCCCTGCACCCGATCCTGAGAACCTCTGCCCGACAGTCAAAGAAATGCACTTTGCAAACACATGCCTGTGGCTGCAGTCGATACAATTCACGCACAGTGTGTGTGAGAGAGAGAGAGAGAGAGGAGGAGAGAGAGAAAATGGGGAGGAGGAGGCTCCGTCGTGAAGCCAGTCCCATCAAAACCTCCAAGAAACGCACAATTGAATGCAACTTGTTGACGGACTCTCTGATTTAAACCCGGAGCACAGTGGACCGCATCAGCACCGGGAAGCTCCGTGTGTCTCTCAGGGAGTTTAATTGTTGATGGAGAAACCCCTCAGAGAGCTGCGCCCTGGTGCATCAGACGGAGCTCCGCACTTTTCCGACACTTTTCACACATTCTGGCGATTGAACTCTGGAAAAAGCGATTACTGAAGTAACGGCGGCGGACTAAAGTTCACTGAGACACACTCTCCACCTTTCAGATGAGATGTGAAGCAGTCTCACTTATAAAGGAGCAGTAACACCTACAGAAGCTGCGCGCTGGTGCTTTCTGTATGTGACCACTTCGCATTTGTTTGTGCTGGACGTGCGTAAATGAAGGACACTGCTGCCGGGATTCCCCTTTTTTTGTGCTGCCCTTTAATCAAACACAAAGAGGAGAGAAAATCACACAACTGAGAGAAAAACATCGTAAGTTTAACGATCTTTTCCCCTTTTCTTTTCTCAAATACCGACTGTCCGCGTTTGTCACCATTGCGCACGGGTTTGAGGGGCGCAAAACAGGTGATATTAGAAATGTTCCAAGTCGAGCCAACAGTGAAGTAAAATCTTTTTACTTGTAAAAACAAGCTGAACTAATATTTCAGGTTAAAAAAATACCACAGAAAGCTCAAACAGCTCCGCAGAGAACCCTGAAATATTCCCCCACACACAAGCGATGCAACAGAGCATGGAAAGGTCACTTGTGATCACCACTGGCTCCGTGTAAGTAAGATCACTATAAGCTGTTAGTATATATTCCCTATGGGGGGGAAAAAGACCTTCACATGGGTTGAAGCTTGTTAAGGAGTGTAAGACACGGATAAAACCAGCATTGAAGCCTCAGTGTGCCAAAACTGATTTGCAGGGTGAGTAAACAGCTGGTGGCTGCTGCTGGTTTCAAAAGGAACAATATATTTAAGAGCTGAAACAAGAAGAGCGTCCATTTCAGCTCCTCAAGGTCATTGAAGACCCCCAAGGCACTGGCGTTTCTTTAAGGACATTTTCCCTCAGGTGACTTTATGTGCTTAAACTTTTATATTCAATGATCCGCAATCCTCAGCATCAGCCACGTTTTGAAGAGGAAGCTTCACATGATGCAGGCTTCTCTTAATTTCTGTGGGCTTTATGGCTCTGCAATATCTGAATCAAAGCTTCCCCAGGGGTTCAAATTGTTTTCCTGTGACATTATTGCCAGCCCTGCAGAACCTCAAGTAAATATCTCTGCTGTGTGGTGGAGTTAATATAAGATTCTTCTCTGCAGGTAGTTTCCTCAATTTCTAGAAATAAATAGTTAATGGCAAACTGACAAAAACCTTGCTTTTTAATAATAATACATAAGTTTTGTTGTTTTTTTGTAACATACAGAATCTCAAACAACATTCTGCTGCATCGCAACAGTAAATATGTTACTGACATGCATTTTCACTAGTCAAAATTCAGTGCAGAAGTGCCAGGCATGCAAGTCCTCATGGATAAAACCTGCATGAACGAAGCCTCAGATGTCAAAACTGATTTACAGGATGAAATTTCTAGCTCACGGATTGTGTGAAAGACCTGTCCTTTAGTTATTCGTTACCTCAAACACCATGTTTACCCTGCAGAGTAATTTCTATGAAAATAACTGTAATATGAAGGTCGCAGGCACTTTTTTTCTAACTTCTTCACCTCTGAGTTAACAACCTGAGGATTAGGCGGGTTGCAGGAGAGAATTTAATAATGTGATAAAGCATATTTAGCTTCACTTGCAAGGCTTAAACTCCTATAATAATGAAAGGAGTATAATGTATGCCAGCAGCCTAAGAGAGAAGGTACTGGTTGACTGGTCGTGATGCTGACACTGAAGGTGTTTATCTCCAACCCAGCACACATGCGGCTGAATTCATTTAGCAAATGTAGGGCAGGAGAGAGGAGCTACATTTTGATATTGGTTATAGGTCATCCCATAAGGCTTATGTGTGTTGTGGCAATTTGGCTTCCTGCTGAATGAGACACTTTCGATATCATTCTCATTAAAAAAAAATAAAAATCTGATCATCTTGACTCTGAAGGAAGAAATGAAAATATCTGAACGACATGCCAAGATGTTTCTTCTGTCGTTTGTTGTTGCTGGTGAGGAGGAGAGGTGAGCAGCCACAGCATTAAGTCCATTTCAAGTAGGAAAAAAATAGATCTGTCCTCTGTGCTCTCAAGATTTTCACAAACCCACCTCAGGCTCTCTTGGCAGAGAGAGGGTTGCATTCTTGCTTTAAGTAGCTGAATGATGTGAGAGATACTCAGGAAAATGAAAGAGCATCACCCTCATGGTGCTCTGATGAAAAGTATTTTCCAGCACACAGTGTCCCTCCATTTTGTTGGGAGCTTCACACATGTGGGGTTTCTCACCCTTTCCTCCCCCATCCTCTCACACTGAATCAGACCTGCTACAAACCAAAAATTAAACTGACAACCCATTGACATAAACCTCATATTAATATGATGTCCTCCTTGTTCCCTGCTTAATAATGACACTACTATAATTAAAACAAATTGGAAACAATGAATCTTGGATAATGATACAGTTGGATATGTCATTTCTTTAAACAATGATGGAGGAGGTTTCTCCCCTCACGGGAGACCAGGTCACAAAAATGACTCATTTGTATCTCATTACGAAAAGTATGGTTTAATAATTGATATAGGAAGAGGCAATTAAGGCCTGATGGTTTCAAGAGTGCACCATTAGCATAAAAAGAACAGTTCTGTCTGATAATATCTTTTTACATTTAGAAACTATAGGGCTCTCTGAAGTAATATTTTTCTTCTTTCTTGAAAATGGAGCTGAACATTGAAAATTCAGACCTGGGACTTGTACATTCAATCATCTGTGCCAGAAATCACTGTTATCAGTCAGGTACAAATGATGCTGAGAGTCAGGTGTGTATAAGATGAGGGAAATATAGCTAAAGGCAATAAAAACTCTCAATAATTTCAGTACTTCTAACCTGAACTGAACAAACACTGACATATAGTTATAGCGAATGATCCATTTGATGCACCCCTGCTTAAAACAGCTTTGTATAATCAGCGTTTGTAGGGAAGTGTATTTTATTTACAGGGTAACCTCCAAAAATCTAAAATACAAGCACAAGGAGTCTCTGTTCTAGCCTAAGATGTAATCTTTATTTATATTTATATTGGGTTAAGAATTTTTTTTACTAGAACTCGCTCCACACTGCAATGTAAGGATGCTGCGTCTTTATTTTCGTGTTTTCCACATGTGCGATGAGGATGTTGGCTTTTTGTCAGTCTTTCATCATGATAGAGCCATCATAGTGCATATTTGCAGAGTTTTCGTGTTTAAAAAAAAGCCCGGTTTGACATATTAAAAGGTGAGCCAGAGAAAATATTTTCAACCGTGTATCTCATCTCATGGAAATAATGTTGGCTTAAACAGCGAGCTAGCTGCAGGTGATAAGATCTGCTACAGTTGTCATTTCATTCAGACATGATGTGCTGTGGGAATGGAAAGCTTGACCGCCTTAGCAACAGTAACCGTCAGTGTATCGGCTCCCAGCGAGGCACCTACAGAAGCTTTTCATTTCTCACAGCATGTTCATTGTTATTCTCGGGAAGGAACATATGAACAGCGCACGGCGCATGTTATTTTTCAGTCTGGCAGTACATGACAGATAATCCACTCGCAGGACTGAAACTTCTCGAGAACGAGAAGCAGATGTATGCAGGCGAGTTACGACCTCTTTCCACAATTTTATCATTTGTCACCACTTGGCGTAAACCGGGGATCGGGATCTGCTGCGAGACGTAACATCGCAAAAAAAAACACACACTAAAGCACTTGAGTTAATTTAACACAGTGTTATCGTCACATTGTTTGTCCTGCAGACTGTTTACAGTACCGTGCAGCACGTGAGTTGGCTGAGTAGCAGCATCACAGCTGAGCAGATGGTGGGGCAGTGTCTGTGAAGAAAGTCTTTACCATTCGGCTGTAAAACATCCTGCTCGGCTATCGCTGCCACAACTCTTTGAAATATTCGAGAAAGCTCTAATCGTGTGATGGAAGCAGGCCATTAGAATAATGACCAGGATACACTGGATGTGCGATGAGCAGGATGAGATGAACACTGACACTGTAGTTATTAATAGGCCCAACTGCTGACACGAGACAGAGCTAACTACTGTCAGACGAACTAGGCTTTCTAAACTCAGTGAGAAGCTACTGTGTCACACAGTGTGACAGCAGGTCTCAGTGTCCAAGTCTCAATATGTGAGCAGTAATAATACACAAGGCCAAAAGATGAACTGGGAAGTGTCCTCCGATCAAAGCAAGATCAAGTAACAAGTCAAGATCAAATAAACATGCAAAATGTTTAGGAAGCTGCGTCATCAAAGGCTGAAACTGAACAGTACGGGAAGAGCAAGGGGGAGAAATAATCATCACATAACACCAATCATCAGTGGCATCCAGAACAGGAACCAGTCACCATCACGGTAATCAGAAATCCAACTATGAGCTATAAAAACACCAGCTGAGACGGAACATAATCCACAAAGAAACAAACACACTACTGAACATGTAGCAGTACGAACAAGTTACTAATCTCTACAAACAGATACCTGCACATGGATGTGAAATCTGCAGGCAAGGGACTGAGAAGCGTTCAGGTTTTTCGTGTGAGGTGGAAATCTTAGAACCTTGACGTCGATTTACATTTTATTAGCTTTTTTAAAAGTAATCCTCGTGTATAAAGTTGTTAACCGGACTGCAGAGGAAGTCTTGGCCTGGATATTTGTTATACGTTCTCTGGATATCTGCTGGCTACAATGGAAGCCCAGAAACATCAGCCAGATGGCGATAGCCAATCGATTCCTCAGATTGCTTAAGACTGGCTAACATAAAGCAGAACAATGCAGTGGAGACAAGTTTAAGGGACCTTTCACCAGCCTGCACCTCTGTGGTTCAAGAATAATCCATCTTATCAGGATCTACAGCCATAATCAGGATGTCGGTTGGCACCAAAGCCACGGGTTAACATAACAAACACATAGGGCCGTTTAAAGAAACTATGGATGACGAAAATGAAGAGGAAGCGGGAAATCCAGACAGCATCATCTGAGTACTACCACAGAGTAAGACAGATGTGCACATACGCACAATGTACGCTCTGATGATCATCAGATATCGGCTGCTGTAGAGAGTCAGCGAAGAGAAGACATGGAAGCTGCCGATAGTCGCGCTGAAGTTCATGAATGGCTGTGATTTGACCTTTGATCAATTACCTTTAATTTTCTGTCACATGCTTAAAGTCTTCCCTTTCAGTTCCATAAGCATGAGACTTTTGCAAATGTATGTGGATGTTTACACAAATGTTCTTCATTTCACGTTACGCTTCCCTTCTCTCATCAAATCCTCTTCTCTCTGTGTATGCCGTTGTGTTTTGTCTTTACACTGAAATTAAAGCGATAGAGAAAATTGCGACTACCAGTGGTAATCCCATCAGATGTACATGCAGGATTACTCACAAGGGATTGGAGTGAGTGTGAGAAAGCAGTTAAAATAATATCCCTCTATCAGTCCCTCTTCCACCCCATCTCTTTCTCTTCGTCATCATTTTCTACCGCATTGTTTCAGCAGAGGGGTCAATCTATTCTATTTCCTTCTCTCGCATTATCTTGTTTTAATCCTCCATCACTCTACAGTCAGGCTACCCATATTTATATTTATAATTAGAGCTAAATCCTAAGATTGGGTCCTCCTGATGAAAGTCATAATTATAGATCAGGACAATTTGTCACTTAGCATGAAGATGACTGCAGGGGTCATCAGAATCCATTCAGGTCTGTACTCACAGCGGCAGCTCAGCCACTCAGGCCATTAGTGGTCAATATCTCAAGATTGACTACTTGCTGAAAGATGCCTCTTTCCATTACTTGAAGCCTGTTGAGGGACGTACTGCAGTTGAGAGGCTGTGATTTGTTGACTGAAAGCCTGCAGAGAAAAATGTTGGATAGGGGTAAAATAACACAAAACAGCACAGAGAAATACGAAGTGTCTGTACTTATTGGATGTGTACAATTTCACAGCTTCTACTCGCGGCAATATGGGTTTGCTCTCACAATTCTGTAATTTGTAACACTTTCTGTAATGTGTGAATGGTTTGTTTGAAACATGGTCATCCAACATCTTTATAAAAAGCTCATTCTAAGGTACAAAAACAACAACAAAGATTCAGATTTTCAGGCGATTAAACACTAATGAAAACATAGTTATGTATATTATATATTCATTTCTGTTGTCCATATTCTGTACATAAAGCCCTACTACCTATATTACTGCAGCCACACACAGTCTGTGCTGCTGAAGTTAAGTGTGGTGACTTTGACAGAGTCCATTGCTCAGTGTGCTGAGATGACACCTAAATGTTACGACTGTACAGATATACTACACACGAAAATAGATTGATAAAATGTAGAAGCATTAATTCAGGAAAAAACTGGGAGCCTGAGCCATGGAGGTCTTAAGGCCACCATCTTAAAGTACTCTTTTGGTATCAGTGTCATTTTAAGGATACTGAAACTGGTATTGTAATGTTTTAAATGATACTCAGCAGTCTGTATAGACCTGAAATATGTTACAGAAATTGACTAAAAACATATGACTAATACATATTTAATGTAAAATGTAAATTCAGTTCACTGTGTCATCATCCTGAGTTTTCTATTTTTAGATTTTATGATTTTATTAACAGATTTTTTTATGCTCTTTGTGGAAAGTAAATTTTCTCCATGGACAATAAAGATTTAATTAATTCTTTCATTTCTGCACAGAAACCTCCCTCTCAGTAGTTTCATCAGTTTCTTACTGCTTCACCGTCTTTATGCAGGACTCCATTCAGTTTCATCCTCTGTAGTTCTGACAGTGTAACATATTAGCTGCAATGTCATCCATCTAATATCTCCGCAACTGTGGTAAGACCACCTCTCATTTTAGTCACGGATCACTTTGCCTGAGAAAAATCCTCTCTGTACTAAAAACACACAAGGAGCTATTAACTATTTAGCCATTTAGAGGCACAAAGGATGATTTTTTCTCTTGCATGTAGGGCATCATATACAGCACAGCAATGCATTTCATTTTTTTCACCACTGGAACGGCTCCCTGGAGGTTACTTTATCGATTTTATCATGTTTTCTTGTAAATTGGGCTACACAGGAGGGCACTTTATCATGTATTATCTTCAGGGGAACCCAAGAGTGAGAGTGCACCAGTGCAGCCTGTTGAAAACAGCCTTTCTGATTTCACCCGGATTGGTTGATGTGAAGAAGAGTCCAAAGAGTCGTTGAATATCACACAAGCAAACCTTTATTTCTGTCACCAAAGATCTCTGGAGATCACACTACAGAACATACATCTGTTCAAGCCAAATGCAAAGTGAGATCTGATTAATATCCGCAATAGCAAGCTCATAAAGTCCCTTCCTATAAATCATCCGATCTGTCCCAGCCAATTAAAGAGGAACTCGGCCTTTATGTGTCACTCTTAGGTGACTAGGGTAATGTTTTTATGCTACAAACTGTTCCATATAAGGACATCAGAGACAGTTTGTGGGTGTAAGATTCACTTCCTCTGTAATTTGGGCTGCGGTTACTTCCTCTGAAGGCTGAGACAAACAAGAGACAGTTGTTGACCTTAACTTAACCCTTAACCCCAAGTATAACTGATCAAGCAGCAAGTGCATATATGTATAAAATATCAACCAAGCATTAATATATTTTGTGTGATGCTGCATGTGTGCTCAATCCACAAGCCTCGTGATAAATGAATGTGAATTATTGCACATTATCACATTTTCACAGGTATAGTTTGAGCTGCACTCAAAAGGTTGAAATCTTGGTTTATTAAGCTGAGTTAAGTAGTGGAGTTTGATTTGACCATGCTCATGTCTCTCTGCACATTAGCATATAAGACAGAGGTTTTGAAGTTTCCATCGTGTCTTCTGGAGTGAGATTTCAGACAATACTCAAACTTGATAGCGCTCCTCTGTCACTTGTTCACTTTGTTCTTTGTGTAAATTGGCAGCGGCTTCCTGTCTTGAACTTGATTATAATTTTTTTCAACACTCCATCCAGACTCAAGATGTCAAGAGTTTCTGTTGTTTTTACTTACAAATGAGATTCCACGTGATTTCTCTGGGGTTCTGCATTGCTATATGGATCCATCCTGCTTAATTGACAATAAAATCAATCGACTGTCTCGATGAAAGTTGCAGCCGTCTCACATGGAGAAATATTCAAAAACTAGTTGAAGATACAACAAAAGTTAACAGATAAGAAATGCAGACAATTTAATAAAAACAATATAAAATGTGCTAATATGTTGGTCCCTATTGTCAATCACACATTAATTAATTCTTAACAGCATCTTTAAACTCACATTCATAAGATAAATTCTAATTTAAGCTCTTCCCATGAGGCTGATCATACTTTTTAACATTTCTAAGTAATTCAAATCTTTTTAGGGATTTAAACAACATGCAGAAGGCAACTTTTAAACTAACTACTAACCTTCCAGTGTTAGTATCAATCCAGTATATCAATCCTTTGACAATATTCCAATTTTATTTTTAATATTCAGACTTATAACCATCATATTCATGGTGCACAAAAAAACACAGATATTTGTGTACTTGGCACGAATCATACTGTGGGTTGATAAGATTGTGCACAAGATCAAATCAACCCACATGTGAGCGTCTCTGCTGAGATCACTCTACACTGGATCATCTGCTGCTGCAGCTACAGATCAATCTACAGAGCGCTGCAGCTCATCCTCTGCAGGGCTCAGTTCTTGGTCCAATTTCAGTGTACATGCTAACCCTCATGTGACTCCTAATGTGTCATTTCACTGCCATGTTGTTCACATCCTTTTAAAAGCCTTTAAAAGCTCTGCTCTGTATTACCAAGTCTGGCTTCGTAGGATCAGGAAGTATGATTTTTTTTCAAATGTAAAGACTATATAAACAAAATCCCTGAAATCTTGAGACAGTCAAGACTACTTTACTACTTTAGAAATGTTTGTATTGAGCCGCCCTGTTCTCTTAAATGTCAAAATGACCCTTTTATAGAGTCACCTTAATATTTGTAGCATGAAATTTGATGACTTTTCCTGATCTGATCCAAAAGAAAAAAATATATAACTGTACACCACCAAGGTACAAATATTGTCCTCATGGTACTGACACACAATTCACAAACATCATTAATAGCAGTGTTAGAAAAAGGTATGAAAGAGAGGATGTGCATATGCCTGAGAAAGTGAAAACTTTCTTGGGTGCATGTGGCATCTCTGGGACAGGTAGTGTTCAGTACTGGTTGGTTTCTGGGTCTCAAAATATAATGAAGCTGTCACCGTGTGCTGTGTGCACTCTGCGTGATGGATGCAACAAGGGTGAAACAGCGTGCCATAACTTTCTATTTTTGTTATTTTTAGTTAAGTGCTATTTTTATTGTTCTCCACATTCTTTGGATGTATCATTACTTTCTGTCGATCTCAGGGAAACTAAATCTCTAAAAGCCTTTTATGTTGGCCTCTTCAGCAAAACAAACATCCATTTTCTCTGGATGGATTGTTGTTTCCTACCCTCTGTTGTATCATTGCCCTTTCACATTTATGACTCATACACACACTCAAACCAAGCAGATAACGATAAAGGCCTTCCCGTTTGTCATTATCTCTTCATATGAATTCCAACTGCAGAGCTTCTTCACTTTACACTCATCAAATGTAGATATATTGATATTGTTGGTCAATCAGCCATCCTGGCATCTGGAGCTTAACTTATGCATCTCACCATTGTAATGAGCTTGTATTATCATTTTACTGAAAGAACAAGTTTGTTTGTTTGTTTGTTCGTTTGTTCTTTTGAATGTGTATATTTAAGCTTTAAAAAAGAATGAAAAAATGGTTGGACAAAGAAAAAAAAACATTCTTATAAGGCATATTTTATGTGAGTGGCAACCTACATGGCTCTGAAGTAAAGCTTGTGCAGAAGACTCAAAAGCTGCATTTCCAAGGACGTCCACTTGAGGCTCGCTGCAGAACAAATCAATCTCCATAAGCCTTCATAATAATATGTCCAACTTCACAGCAGAAATAAACAAGCAGTTTTGGTGCATAATTAACGGCATGGCTGCTTTGATTGACAGGTAGATGCCACGACAGGTGGCTCGTTTTAGCACCCAGACATCATTCAGCTCGTTTCAGGTCCACCGGTGATCAGGTCAACTTTAAGGCAGAACTACCAACATGGAAACATGGCAGTGACCTCACTTCAGTGACGTCATGCAAGTGCTGTCCATTCTTTATGCTGTCAGTGACTTTATGTAATGTAGTCTATATGTGAATATGTGATTCAGCAGTGATGCACATGAAACTACAATCCCTCAGTAGATTCTAATGACGAGCCGTCTCATTTACAAGGTTAAAGATAGGTTGATTACACATTCAGTAGAGTCTGTAATTGTTTATTTTATGTACAGTAAAAAAAGGGGTATATCTTATATGCTGTGTCACATAACCCAACGTGGGTTAACATGGCACAAGTGCAACATTAGACAAAACTTACCCACAAAACCAGACAAGGGGTCATTTTGATACTGTGACCCGGTAATATAAAAATAACACTGGGTCAAAGCAACCTATTAGTACTAGGTGTGCATGCAATCCAGAAGAGTGGAACAGCCGGTCCTGGACATTATGAAGAAGAAACACTTATATTTAAAAAGAACACAAGTTGCCTCTCTTCATACAGTATGTCCTGTTTTTCCTGCTCCCAGTGAATAATGAATGTGTCATTTTGAACTAAACTCTTGGACAAGTACATAGTGTAACCACAACTAACCAAAACAGTCAGACAATCCATGTTTGGAGTGTTTATTGCAGCAGCAGAATACAGTTAGACAGTCATACCTTATCACTTCCTGCAGATATATGCATAGAGATATTAAGAAGTGACGAGTAAATATCTTACCCGGAGCCTGTAGGTGGATGCTGGGGTGGTGGTAGGGTTGAAGAGCAAGCTGTGATACTGACGCAGGGTAGCAATGGAAATTTTTGCAGCTTACATAGGCTGCCAAACTCGGAGGGTGTGTTGTGGAGTGTGAGGGATGTCACGTGTGTGTATGCATGTATGTATGACCTAAAAACAAGAAATATAAAAGAGCCATAGAAAGGAACCAGAACCTTTAAACATTTTAAGCCACGTGAGTGGTTAAGACAGGTACAAGATAGAAGTCATGTCGAATGCTATAAATTTAAGAAAAAACTTTAAGGGCTAATTTTTACCTACCAGTTATCCACAAAGCATCAAGTAGCATGTATCAGGAGCTATCCTTTGGGTTGATCACTGATGTGAAGGTGGCAGGAGTGTGAATGTGAATCCTAGTGAGGGTACATACTTTGTGACACAAACATGTATTTTTGTGCACGGTAAACATGATGGTTATGACTCCAGTCAGCACAAGCTCCTGGTTTATATGTTTTCAATGATTTTCAGTACAGTGTAAAAGATGGATTTGACATTATGAAGTCTCACCAGACACAGTAGATCACACCAAGCTATTCTAAAGTCTGTCCCAGTCACTTTACATCACTGACATCCTTAAAGCACTGCCTGTTCTCACCCATCTTCACTGTGTCTTTGCACAAAAATGCTTTGCTGGCAGGACACCAGCAACTATATACGACTGTCTGCTCTTCGGTGGCTAAAATACTGTGTTTTGAATTATGACAAACATGCCTGTGGTTGCGAGGAACAACATTAAGTGATTCATTTGAAGTGGTCTATTTCTGGAACATGCCCCTAATGTCAACACTTGTAATGGATAATTACCTCAGTCATGTAAACAAGATTAATATGGGGAGCTTGAGCACTTTCAGTTGGATTTCTTGCATGAAATTGTAGCCTGAAACAAGTGAATCTGCAAATATTTTTTTGCAATTCACATCCATGGTGTGTTGTCAGTGATTAGCTCTGTTTAAAAATGCAAAAAATCTAACAATTATTTCCTGGAAGACTACAAATAATCTTTTTGCACATAGTTTTACTTTGTATACATGAGTTAGGCTGTAGTTTTGTTTACAGGCACTGCAATAAAATGTTAAATTTAAGGTTATTCATAGGTATAAGTTTGGGTACAAGCTTAGATGGTTCAGTATAGGTACAAGAATCTAAACGGTTTGCTCAGATGGGACTTGGTGTCACTTGTTGGAGGTAAAGTGCCTGTAAGTAAGAACTGTCTGTGAAGGCATCAAGTCAGTGTGTTTGTAAGGAATTTGCTAGAGGTGAGGTTTTTATTTTATTTTTTGCATCACAGCAGTGCGTGGAAATTATTTTATCTCAGAAATTGCAGCAATTTTATTGTACGAGAGCAGTTTGCTATGTTTTGCAGAAATGCTGCGAGGACTGAGAAAGTGCAAACTCTCACAAATGATGCACAGACGGGTTGATTCTGTGTTAACTGCTCACGAACAAGGTCACGAATTTCAGGAGCGACTACCTAAAATGTCTCTTTTGTTTTGTTGATACACAGTTTGCACTAACAACATGCAGCACACACTCAGATTTAAACCAGATTTCCATTTGTCTTGTCTGTTGCTCTCCATCTCCTCTTAACACACACACATTTACACACAGTCGGCTGTGACAGATAATCTCTGCACCAGTTTATCCCGGGCCCACTCTCGGTAAAGGGCCTCTCAGGTGTCCTAGATTTGTACTGGACCTGTTCCACTTTCTAAGGGTCATATAGTGAGGAGTCTATTGCTGTGGAGTGGTGTAAAAAAAGGAGGCTTTAGTATGTTAAGGTTTATTTTAGGCAGACATGGATAGAAGGATGAGCTGCATTTGAGACAGTTTTAACACGATGCTTTGTAGCCTGTTGATTAAGGGACGTTCATTAGCCAAAAATCGTCATCATCATCATCCCATTTTCCACAATCTCTTCCCTTTCTATCGGCTTACAGAAGAGCTGAGATTATCCTTCCCGGCCGCTATAATGAGTCCTGAGGTTTGAGCAGACCACTGTCACTAGTTAACTCCTTCACGCCCCCTCTGCAATTCAATTTCTCACAAAGGAATCAGTTACCATAAATCAACACAAAACCTGTGAAGCTCCTTCAGTGTCCTCCAGCTCCAATTCCTGTGAGAATTCATTAGCGTTTTATGTTTGTCTATGCATGCATTTGTGTGTGTGTGTGCGTAGGTGGATGGTTGGAGGGTGGTGGAGATGGTGCATGTATGTGAGATGTGTGCATTCTTGTGCACACATGCAGCTTGAGAAAAAAAACCCTACCCTGCACCCTTCCAGGTACCTGCAAACAACGGAGATGAGCTAAAACCTCTGTAAATAATACTTAGATTGTAGAGTAACACGCCAGCATGTTGCAATTCCCCACATGCCTGCCATTCATGAAATCTTCTTCCATATTTACAGTACACTCTGATTATACAGACTCATCTTTGCACTGTCTGTCATGATCGTATGTGCTGTACTTTAACCTTTAGGCTGAGCTTTGACAGATATCGGTTCTGAAGTCATGTTGACTGTTCAAACGTTCCTACTGATCTATATTTTATAGTTTCATTTTCTCATACATGATGCAACCCAGCTATCTATAATTCAGAATTCACATTGAGCTAAGCAAACTACCTTGTAAAATTTTATTTCTCTTGCTCAAACAAACAACAGCATCCTGGCCTGCATACTGGATGTAATGATAAATGGAATGGGCCAAAGACTTTGACAGTGCTTGTTTGGCTAACTCTACTTAAAATAGTTTCCTATAGATCAGGAGTCTTTAACCTTTTTTAGCCCAAATGTGTGAATGTGTCACATTTTAAGCCTAACCTATAATAACTTTTGTATTTACTTTATTCATCTTTTTATTTCACCTTATTAACTGTGACAAATGTATCTATTCTATTCCATCTATTTGTATCTATATATCATTTTTGTTATATTTTTTTAATTCTCACAAATTATTTTGACATAAATTGGCAGACCCTCTGCAGTACCTCTGTGGACCCCCTAGGGGTCGCGGGCTCCCAGTTAAAGACCCCTACCATAGATGTTGCCTCCTGATTGACATTGTTGTACTTGCATCTTTATTACAAAGTAATAATTCGCCCCTATTGACACTAGTGTAATTCATGGACAGAGATTCTAGGTGTGTAAAGTGGACACTGCGAAAGCGTGCATTCTTCTAATGCCCAGGGCTTCTTTATTGGCTGCAAAATTAAGGTCTGATTGTATTGAGCCTAATGGGGAAATGGCCCTCTTCTCACCTGATTTATTACCTCAGTTAACAGCTTCCTTGTGAGTTTATGGTCTGAGTCGCTTCGTTCAAGTCTTCCTTACAGCCTGATGTTCAGTTTGTAAATCATCACCCCATTTAGAGCAAAATAGAAGATGTAGCACGGTATGCTTTAGGGTGTGGCTACCTTGTCAACCTATTTATTATCAACTCACTTCTTCTCTTGTTTGATCTGTAGGACAAAAATGGAAGTGAGTGACTTTGTTAAGTAAATCAATCTTAAACAATAAAAGCAATCGTTGATCCCCCAGTGGAAATTACGTCTTCGTTTCACAACTAAATGGTTCACAACATGATTGATGATCCTAAAGCTGCAACTAAACAGATATCCTGACTATCCTGATTCTTCCATTTTCCCCATGACGAATCTCCAACCTCTGGGTATGTGTGTGTGTGTGGGTGGGGTGGGGGGCAATCGCATCAGTGGAGGGAACTTCCACCCCCTCTTGCACACACAGTACATCCATGCTCACCTACCGTTTAGTGCACACTTGAGCAAACACCAGACATTAGCTGACAGCGGAGGTAGCTTTGTGCTCTACCTCCTCTGAGCTAAATCAATTAGCCTATCTCCAGTGGGGCCATGCGGCGTTTGCAGGCCTGCGGGTATTTCTGTTTCACCCAGACCAACAAACAGGCTGCCGCACATGCTGCAGCATCTGCCTGGATTTGGCTCAAGTCTAAAAGGGATGAATTGGATTTGTAGTGAATGGGGTGTGATGCAATGGGGCCAACTGGGCAGGGCTGCGATATTGTACAGTATTGTCCAGTACGGTACGGTGTTGTGGTCCAATACTGCTTCACCTCAGACCGACATAAACTAATGTGTAATCTTTTGTGCGTGTTTGTTTTATTTTATGTTTTAGCTTCGGTGTACCCACTTTTTTCATGTTTTGCTTGGGGTAAAGGTCCAGTGTGCCGGATTTAGTGGTGTCTAGTGGTGAGGTTGTATTTTGCAACCAAATATATGAAGGACACTATCCAGAGAGAGTGTTTGGTTTGTCTATTCTGGGCTACTGTAGAAACCAGTGACAGTATAAAGAATGAACAGGGCCTGAGTGACGTCACCTGCAGGTTTCCAAAGTGCCACCATGTTGGATGTACTACTTCTTCCGCCTCCCGGCTAATCTAAACATCGGAGAACATCAGCGGATCTGAGACCTCGAATAAGCCATCTGTAACAGCACTTAGCTGTCAATCAAGTGGTCATGCTGTAAATTATGGGTAACCTACAGCCTTAATATCATCTGAACGGATGAGTTTAAAAAAATGTACCCCTCTCATAGTTGTCATTGATGAGGAAATTAGCTTTAGATGCCAAAACTGTTGTCATATCCAGGTTGTAAACATGTTTATTTCTGCTGTGGTATTTCTGATTGATACTTCGTAGAAACATGGCAGTTTAACATGGTGGACCTGTTCCTGCTTTAGATAAGAGTTCATTATAAGGTAACAAAAATGTATTTTCAGGTGATTATACGCTAATAAATACTTACTTAAGAATATTACGTTCCATTTCTGCCATATTCTGTAAACAGATCCCCTTAAATCTAACACACTTCACCTTAAAGGATGATAAATACATGTCTCACCTCATGGGGCTCAGCCATGCCTCACTGTATTAGATCTTCAATTTCAAAGCCAGATGTAGAAGCTAATATATTTCACACAAACAGTATACAGCCCAATTTAGGCAAGGCCTGTTCTTGATTGAAAATCTTTTCCTCTCATTCATTCATTATGAACCTCATTACCTCATTGCGCTGTAAACCAGATCCTTTGGAGATAAGCCTTGTCCTTGACTGTAAACAGATAAGCTACTCACCCATCAATCAAAAACGCTGCTGTACGCGTGTGTGCGTGAGAACTGATATAGAAACGTATTAGTATGGGAGCCTCCAACAGAGACAAGCGAATGAGTTGATGCCGTCCACGGCAATCTTCTTCCGAGTTCACTGTGTGGTGTTCTCAATATTCCAGCAGTAGGACGGAGCACAACGCTTATCAGTCTTTCCTGAAGAAACCAAGTGTGACTGTTAAGTAGCCTCACTGTGTAATTCTTCATCCGTCAGTGGTTATCTCTGATACGTCTTCACATTATGTTTTGTTCTTGGAATCGTAAGTGCATGCAAAACAAATAGAAATTTTACTGGTGCAGAGTTTTAAATACGCACTGCACCCATTCTCAGTATCAACTACCATGAGATGCAGCATGCTGGGTAAACCATAGCCTGTGCTATCACTTTATTTGGTATGTACTGTATTAAAACATGCAAAATTAAAATATGATAACATGAATGTGATTTTAAGCCCTCGGTTTTAAACCATTCCTACTAATTACTGAAAAAGATGAGAAATTATATGAAATTTGATCATTTATTTAGCATGAATTGAAATAAAATCACAGTCACTGTTCTTTCAGCTGTCACTCATGTCAACAAAAACTTCTACAAACATACAACAGCGCCTTTTTCTACCAAGATGCAAAGTGCCAATTTATGACACCATTGTGCCACAAATCTAATCTGCTATGTTCAACAGCTGTAACTTTAACTTGAAACGGCAACAAGCACAATTTATTTTCTCTCTTACACAAAGACAAAAATAACAAATGTTGGCAATGACCACAAATAAAACAACCCAACCATTGCAGGCCTGAGTGCAGCATGGGTGCGTTGGCATTTTCACTCAGCAGGTTACACTGCCAAACAGTTCAATCATTCCTTCAAACAGTCCAAACACAGTCCCAGTGATGATGAAGACAGCGATGCTTGTCCAGGAAAAAAAATGTGACATGCCTCTATGGACTAATCTGAGACAGATAAAAAGAAAAAACCCACCTGTGAAAACAGTATGAAGTTTTGTCTGTCTTTTTGGCTTGAGACCTTCAGATCACAAAGTCATGCCATTAGTCTTGTCCTGTGTGTGGGGGCTAAAAACATTCTTTTATCTTCAAGATCCCTTGAATGGATTTTGCAGCACACTGTTTCTTCTTGAAAAATACTTAATAAATATAAAAATATACAATATAACATTAAAGAGGGCACAAAGTTGAAGTACGCTGGTGGGTATAAACCAGCCATTGGATAACTATTTCAGGCTTCCGAGCATAAAAAACCATTACAATGAGCTAAAATAAATAGGTCAGGGATTAAACATATTCAAATGGTTATTGTTCAGCCTAATAATCAAACACTTCTCAATAATAATCCTCTACAATCTAAATAACATGAGATGTATTCAACATGAGGATTTGAAGGAATTTGTCTTGATCCTTTGAAACTGTTGCTACACTGTAACAATAAGGAGCTATTTTCTGTTTTGCAGCATTATTAAAATTCATAAAAGCTGAACTGTAGATCCGCAGGACTCAGTTTGTGTACGTGGATGTTGAGCATGTGTTTGCCTGTGTGGGTACGAGCTGTTCTCTCTGCCCTTTTCTTTGCCGTTAAACAGTATGTAAGGGTCTTTGATGGCGGGAAGTCAGTGGTCGACTGCCCTCTCGGCTATTTGAATGTCAAAGTGCAGCACAAAGAGGCAAAATATATGTTTATATACGTGTATGTGATGTGAGGATGCTTCAAATGAATGTTTTTCACATCCTTATTTCTCTGTTGGTTTTCCTGCATCCGAGGTTTAGTCCCTGTTAGACCAGCTGCTTTAAAATCTGCCGAATCTTTTACCATGAATACTTTTTATACTTTTATATAAACAGTTTACTAATGATGGGAACTGAACAGACATCCATGTATAATTTCTGATGTTCGTGATGCTCTGGCCTTTCATCTAGTGCCATCTTGCTGTTAACATTTGTCTTTTTCGAGTGAAACTCCTCAACAAATTTTGGATAGATTGGACCAAAATTTGGTGGAAACATTCATGCCCCCCCTCAGGATGAAACCCAATAACCTTTGATGGTCACTTAACTTAAAATAGCGCCATCATCAGGTCAAAATTTAAGACCTTTTAGACGGGGAGCGACTCTCCACTTGCATACATGCTTTGCTTGGCTCTCACCCTGGCGCTACGCTCCTCATGTGAATAGACCAGCTGCTCGGCGAGTAGGCCAGGTGCTCTACCTGTGGTAACCATGGAAACAGCTCCTGTGCACTACTGCCATCCATGCCGGCACAACTGTATTTTCTTTACAGTAGCAACATTAAACATTTATCTTATATGAAATATTGATTCTATAGCTGTGACTTTGGTGAGTCTTTAACCAAATAACGTAACTAACGACTAACTTTCAGTTTAGTTCAGTAAATAGATTTACCCGTGAGTTAAGTTAATTAACAGATATCTCTAACCACAGGTCGATTTATTGACACCTAGTGATAGCTAGCTAAAGTTGATCAATACTGAGTTTGGTTCATCGCCTCGCCCGAGAGTCTGTAAATGAATGTGCTGAACAAAGAATCTTCTTTTCATCTGCTATTTAATATGCCTATTTATTGTTACGGCCAAAGCACAATAGTTCTCAACAACCCGGCTGTCAATCAAACACTTCAGTTAATGGAGAATTTGCAGAGTTGTATCAGGAACAAACATGCACTCGGAAATCAGCCATAACTCTCGTAATGTGTTAACTGTGTAAAAGCAAACATTTGTAATTACTTTGGCAAACGCTGTTTGTTTGTTGGCAGCTTTGTTCCCTAATATTCCAGCAGCACTTCACAGCTCGTTGACGTGTGAAATACAAAATAGTTCTAAGAAAAATAATTAACAACGATGCAAACCATATTCCAACAACTAAATCTAATCCATTCCTATTTTTCCATCTCTTTTAAACACTTCAGTCACTTTGGCTTTAGTCAGGCATAGTAAAATTCACAGTGCACATGTGCATAATATTAAGAAATATAGTTTTAGTAAAGAATTCACCATTTGTCACCAGCTTTTAAGTCACAGCAGCATTTGCTCTTTAGGTTGTGATACGGTGACAATCAGCAGTCAGACTGATGGCCCATTAAAATAATTACTTAATGTATGTTTCCCTATTTCATCTGAATTATAAGTGGTCACTGCCCATGCTGCTGCTCCTAAATAATAAATTAAAGCAAACGTGGTATATAGAAGGAAAGCTTCAGGGGAGGGAGAATGCTCACTATCGTGATCAACAGTCATTTGAAGTCCACATCCCCATTGGCATGTAAGACCATATTTCCACATTTCAGTTCCTATCTCTTTCATTGTACTTAAAAGAAAGCCAGCTCGCCGTCCTGTGATCATTTTCCGTTACTCTCACCTGGAGGCAACATGGTCACTCTTCCTACTGTGCTCCAGTTTCTGAGCACTATAACACTGACAATAAAGCAAGTAGAGTTCATATATTGCAAGAATAAAAGTCTATCTGGTCCAAGTGAGAGAGAAATTATCTTATTTTTTATGAAATCTGTGTCCTTTGAACAAGAAATGTAGTTGTTTACAGTCAACCAGAGTGGGTCTGATATAGATGCAAAGGTGTGACCAATTGTACATTTTTCTTGCAGTGTTTGTTTTTGGAGATGACAGGAAAAGACCATATCAATAACAAATGTTATTTCAAACCATGTTACATGGTCAGCATGTCGAATCACTAGGCAATGAGAACACCCCAAAAGTGTAAAACATGTCATTGTAACAAAGGAATATTGCTAAAATGATCTACCAGCAAATATACATTTTGCTAATCTGAAAGTATATAATTTATTATGACGAGGGTTTACATACATTGGGTCTAACTTTGGTTTATAATTTCGTCTTCTGGAGATTTCGATGTCAGTCTTCCAACAAATATAATAGATCAGCATCAAGTCATAATGCTTCACTTACAGGTCGAGATGTGCATTTATTGCCCTTATGAATGCATGTGTACAGTATGGGGGGAGGGGATGATGGTTAAGTTGAATATAGCTAATGTTCCCTCTTATTTTTCCCTCTCATTTGTCTCACCTAGGATGAAGATACTGCAGAGGAAGCTCCATGAAAAGCTGGCAAAACCGTCTTAGCTGTATGGACACAACCGAGAGTTAATCCAACAGTGAAGAGGACAAGGAGCTGAAATCATTCAATACTGGGAGTCTGAAAAAAGGCTGATCTATATAACTGCCAAAACCTTTATGGATACCAAACATTTACCTACAAGTGGACTGGGTGGGATTTGATGTGGATCATGTAACTGTAATGTTCTGGTTTTCCAGCATCATCAGAGTTTCAGTAAAAACCTCATTTTAGAGGAATTCACATGGACTTGAAAATAGATAAAAGAGAGACAACAAGCGAATCTGTGTATCTGTCGTCATCGTCTTCCTACATGCAGCTGCCCGCTTAGCTTTATTGAAAAGGAGGGGCCCATTAAAGCCTTTGACAGATAGGAAGGCTTGGTCTGAAGGTGTTGTTGCCGGCTTGCTGCCAGTTGGAGATGAGATAAGAGCGCTGGGAAGAGAGAAAAGATGTGCCTGTCTGACAGGAGCTGAATACAAATTAGGATTCGTATCCCCTGCAGCTACACCAGTGAGGCGAATCAATATTGGAGAAGAGAAATGGACAAATTAGTCGGCTTCAATTACGGGAGCGTTAGTTATGAACTGAAATGATGGGAATTGATGTTTGCTAAAGGTCGATTTAGAATCACATTGCAATACAAAGGATGGGGAATGAAGGAAAATAAGCTGGATAAAAGGCAAGCACACTGTACAGCCATCATCAGTACCATGCCTGAACTGATCCATGTGCAGTTTTAGATAACAATCATGAGGCTGGTCTAAACTTTGGAGAAAAGAAGGCGAGATGGAGCTGGATAACAGCTCAGTGGACTACTTTACCAGCAACTCCACAGAGATCCCTAACACCACTACGACTCCTCCCTGGAGTGATGCCACGTTACTCGGCCTACAGGTCTCTCTCTCTGCGCTCTTAGTTGTTGTCACGCTGGCTACCGTGCTTTCAAATGCCTTCGTCATTGCCACCATCTTTCTGACCAGGAAGCTCCACACACCTGCCAACTTCTTAATCGGCTCCCTTGCTGTCACAGACCTGCTGGTGTCTATTTTAGTGATGCCGATAAGCATCCTCTACACCGTTAGCAAGACCTGGTCGCTAGGGCAGATTGTTTGCGACATCTGGCTGTCGTCTGATATCACCTTCTGCACGGCCTCCATTTTGCACCTGTGTGTGATCGCGCTGGATCGCTACTGGGCTATCACAGATGCGCTGGAGTACTCGAAACGGCGCACCATGCGCCGGGCGGCTGTCATGGTTGGGGTGGTTTGGGTCATCTCCATATCTATTTCCATTCCTCCATTATTCTGGCGGCAGGCCAAAGCCCACGAGGAGCTGACAGAGTGCATGGTGAATACAGATCAGATCTCTTACACGTTGTACTCCACCTTCGGAGCCTTCTACGTCCCCACGGTACTCCTCATCATCCTCTACGGACGGATCTATGTTGCCGCTCGCTCTCGAATCTTTAAAACACCATCCTCGGGCAAACGCTTCACCACTGCACAGCTCATCCAGACCTCTGCAGGCTCCTCTCTCTGTTCTCTTAATTCTTCCTCCAACCAGGAGGCACACCTACACTCTGGCAATGTGGGAGGAGGAGGGTCGCCGCTGTTCATGAATAGTGTGAAAGTGAAGCTGGCAGACAGCGTGGTGGAAAGGAAACGTCTTTGTGCGGCTCGGGAAAGGAAAGCGACCAAGACACTGGGCATCATCCTGGGCGCCTTCATTGTCTGTTGGCTCCCGTTCTTTGTTGGCACACTTGTCATGGCCATATGTAAAGAGTGCTGGTTTGACCCAGTGCTTTTTGATATATTTACCTGGCTGGGATACCTGAACTCCCTCATCAATCCTGTTATCTACACCGCATTCAACGATGAGTTCAAACAAGCTTTCCAAAAACTCATGAAACTCAGACGGCTCTCCTGAAAAACATACATAATAATAATGATAATGAGATAATGAGAGTACTGTACAGTACACTTAAATGTTCCATCTTGTAAACACATGATGATTGTGATTTTTGTTTTGTTTTTTACATCAAACAGCTCTGTGCCATATAGCTCTTTAGATTCCTACAGAATATCCTCCATATAGACCTGCATGCTAAAAAAATAAAAATAAAATAAAAAACAGAGAAAATCTTCACCCCTAAGAATCGTGGAACTCAACTTAAAAAGATAAAGAAACGGGGATTCGAAGTCTATTTCATGTCACCGGGACGTGGCTGTTATTTCTTGGACAAAAGTAGAAAAACAGGATTAGTGTAACTGTACGGAACGAGCAAACTCAGAGTGATTGGATTTGATCCAGCGGAAAAGAAAAGCCATGAAATATATGTTGTCTTAATCTCTGTGTCATACTGTATCTGCTGCTCAAATATAATGTTTCTGTGGTACAGTAAAGTTCTTACTCTAGAGTATAGAGTATATATATATGCAATTATCCTTCAAAATCAGTGTGTGTGTCTGTATGAGTGTATGTAAAGGTAGTTTACATAGGTAGTATGTTACTGTAATATATGCTTGTTTGACGAAGGGAGGATTGTCAAGTGTTTGACATCTATACGTGCTATTCTCCAGTGAGGCTTGTTTCGTCATCACAGAGACTGCGATGGAAACAGACTGCGACGGAAACATTTTGCTCTCTGAATATTAAGTTTAATGTCATAGCAACAAATAAACCGTTTCAAAAGTCTTATGAGACACTATGCTCGAGCAACAAGGACAAGGTAAGGGCAAACATTCACAGTCACGGTTACTGAGCATGCACTCATTTTCCTAAATGCAGATGCTTTGTTTGAGTGTCTTTGGCAGATGCTACACACTCACAGGGAATCTGATTCACTGATGTTAAAAAAAGACCACGACAAAGATTTCATTGTCTTCACGGAACAGCTGTGCGTAATTGTATTCTTCTGTTGATGTGCTCACTCCTGACAACAAAGTCAGGAGTCTAAAATTATTCTGATAATTTCAAACTTACTAAACGTATAAAGCAAGCGTCTGTCTTGATGGTGACCAACAAGCAACTAAAGATTCATTTACCAATTTATAATCTCGACATACTTCTAGTGCACATATTAAATGACAAACACACAAAAGCAAACTTGAAATAATATGTAAATGCCAAACATAGCTGTGATGATTTACCAAAATTATTAACATTTTCCACCTTAGCAGGAGGTTTTTCTAATTCTACATCAGATATAAAGAGCATTTTTTTAAGATCAGAAACATCTAACGTCTCTTACAACCGTCATTTTGATTCACAAAAACGCAAGGAATGCAAATCGACGTCAGACAGAAAGTTAGACTGCATCCAGTCAGAGAAGGTCAGAACCAATGACAGTACAAAGAATGCATGTTGTGTTGTCGTTGTGTTGCTATCGTTGACCTCAAGAATGTGGTGGCTCTGGTCACCGCTATGTTGGTAGTCCTACCTTTGCCACCTCTCGCCTAATCAAAAAATCGGCAAAGATGCAGATCATCGGTGGACCTGAGGGGGGCTGAATATAATGCCTAGGTGTTCAAATAAGGCTTCTGTAATGGCACCTACCTGTCAATCAATCTGACAAGGAAGAAGAAGATTGAGGTAGAATATAAAATAAGTAAAAGAAAAGGTCCTGAGTGAGAAATATGTGGTTGAATCAGTAATTTATCTGTAGTGCAATCAAAAACTTATCTTATTTCAATACTCAATTTTCAAGAGTAACATGCACATTAAATTAATCACACTAAAGTTGTTCCACATTGGTGGAACGTGCCAAATGACTAAATGTAGATGTGACGTTAAGACTTTAATCTGCAAAATCAACAAACAGTTGAGTTTGGATAACCTTCACTCGTTTGTCCGCTGGATTGTTTGATGGAAGGACCACTGGACCTGGTCACAGTTCAGTGGGTGCCAACTCATACGAGTCAAAAACTTGTCTTTATTCTTTGTTCAATAGGATACAGAAATGAAGAAGTTGCTCAAAATAAACTACAACATAAAATAGTTGTATATAGTGCATGCATTAAGAGATGAAGATGAAGAGGTTTGATGTTTACCTAAGTGATTCACATATGCACATCAGACCAGAGTCAAACCTCCTGAAACACCAACACTGAGTGACCTAATGGACTTTCACATTAATTCTTCATGTGCCTGCTGTGAATACATATATACATCTCTGCTGTCACTCTCTCTGCTGTTCTGTAAATGTCTGGATCGAGGGGTGGAGTGGTCTTCATGATAGTCAGTGCTAGATCAGACTGAATTCAATGCACATGAAATAGACCTGAAGACCAGCTTAGACACTTACAGTACATTTTTTATTAATGTGCGTGTCATTCGTTCGCATTTCCAAAGAGAGTATGACTTTCATAAATGTCAACCAGTTGGTTTTTGGCTTTGCCAGTAGCGTGGCTTTATGCTGGATCTCTCGGTCCACCTCCTTAATCCAGTGTGAGTGTCAGACATGGTGCCCAGAAGACGCATTATACTGATTTTAGTAATCCTTTTACTTACTTATAGCGCCACTGTGAGTTGTTGGGTTTTAAGTGAAATGTCTTTACAACTATTGGATGGATTGCCATAGAATCTGCCACTTATATTCATGTCCTCCATTTGATGAATCGACTTTAATGAGCTCAGCCATCAGCAGATTATGTTCATGTATCCGGTACTTATCAGAATTAATGACATTGACTTTGTGATTTGTGCTTACTAGCAAATGCTAACAGGCTAAACTAAGATGGTAAACATGATAAATGTTGTGACCATTTTAGCATTTAGCTTTAAGAGCTGTTAACAGGACTCATAAAGCTATACTATACTTACTAAACAAAAAGTGACAGAAGACAGAATGCACACTAAATACAGTCGATTTTTAGTGTGCTGTGCTTGCACACCATTTTCTAATAATGCAATGTGCAAAGGAAAAAGTAGCTCACAGCTACAAAAAAATATGGTAAACAAAATAAAATGATTAAATCTTAGTAGCATTGTATTATTTCTTAAATTAAATGGTGAAGTATGCAGATATTTTTATATACAAACTGCTAAAACTCTTTACTATGGAGATTATGAGAAATCATGGGATGGATTTGGGACACAAATTTACTGATAAAGGTGTTTAAGATAGTCCCAGAAGCAGCTCTCCATGCTGACTCCAAGAATACGGAGCTATTCTATTTTTGACGGACGCCACATCCAGCTGTGCCATTCAGCATGGAGCACATCGAGCTGGCACACAAACAGCGTTGAGAATCTGGTTGATTTTCAAAATAAAACACCCTGTGCAAACTTAATAATAAAGTCCTCAGGTCTCCTCCTACAGAGTCTGCCATGTGTGTTTAGTGGCCACTGTAGTTTATCCTTCAGGGTTGGAAATGGAGGATGAGTGGAGTGGGTTGTAATCCACAACTACAGCGCCAGATGCCTCTAAAACCTACACTCCGGTCATTTAAGGGCATCAATTTCAAGAATGTTTAAGAAAAAAAAACTAATGAGCCATTGGTAGGACAGAAGTAAGAAAAATACATTCAGTCAAGAACCAGACTTGAACACAGGACTCAGGCACGGAGATGGTATGGAGACAGCAGGCTTTAATAAATGGCTACAAGGTTTACCTCTTGCAAAGTGGTAAAATAACAGGGCTATGAAATAATAAAGGATCTAATAAAGGAAATGCTAAACTGAAAATCACTCCTAAGGAGGAAAAACAAAAGGCTGAACTGAAAATCTAGGACTAGGAAAAAACCTAAGCTGAACTATGAAAAATACTAATCAAAATCACTCTGAAAGAGGAACAGCGTTAAGGCGAAAACAGGCTTGATGATAATTCCTGACTGTGGACTTGGGACAAGGGCTGTAGGAGACGTACGAAACGAAACACACTGGCAACAAGACAAAGGGAGTCGCAGACTATATGAACACATGGAGGTAATGGGGAACAGGTGGACAATCGGGAATCAGGGAAGACAATCAGACCGGTGACACATGAGGAAGGGCAAGTGACCTGAAACGAGAGGAGAGTTACCTTTCAAAATAAAACAGGAAAAAGACAAGACATGGGGACAGAACAAAAACCCAGCTTGACTTCACAATGTGTGACAGTTGTATATGTGTGACACATTCATACTTTTGCTTTTAGCAGCTGCAGATTCAAATAAATCATCAGTTGTCATGAAAGCTAATGGCTAATGTAACCCTCACAGTGTCTAGTTTACACTCTGAACATACCAGAGCTCCTGGAAGAGAAGCCACATTACCCTACAGGGTGTTAAAAATGTTCTTTCAAATTCATAGGTGGATAACATTTAACACTGTTAAACAAACCTAATTATTCGGGACACAGCATTAAAGATACCATAATTAGCTCACCAGCAATTGATTTATGCCTTGGGGATTCACAGGCGTACAAATGTGTCTTAATTAATTAGTATGTAGAGAAGATATTGAGACAAATTATAGTAAAGAAATGCATATCTGCAAAGTCCCAAGATAAGGCACCAAAGAAGCATCCTGGCAGCTGGCTTAAGCAAACGGCATACAGATGGCTACTGTGGGTCTGTACTGTGGAGAATTGAATCAAGGCTAAAATGCCAAGAAATTGCACATTTAAAAAATGAAAGGCAGCCAAAAGTAGTTCTGTCACTGTGGATTAGCGTGGATAAGAGATGGCTTCAGATAACGTTAGGCTGCCTTGAGCAGTGTAACCAAAAGGTCAGGCTGCACTTAACCTCATGGGATGAGGAATGAGGACTGTCAGTTCTTAACTCATGTAAGGAGTACGAGTGAAAGGGAGCACGGAGGAAAAACAGTTGGAGGAGGGGAAGTGAATGGAAAGAGAACGACAGCCCCTGCAAACAAACAAAATTAGCCTCCTGAGACAGAGCGCAACACGCACTGTTAACCAAGTCAAGCTAAAGGATAATAAGGTGCCACTTCAACATATACTGTACATTACATTGCTTAGCCAGCTAAAAATATCAACTCTGACACATGCACTCACCAGCTGCTTCACTGGGTATACCTGTACAATCCAATACAACAGCTGTGCTATGAATTCTACTTTCACAAAGCTTCATCAGAGGTGTTCCTAACATTTTGGCCACATCATTTACATGCATGAGACAGCTATAATATTATACACACCTTTTAATATAATATAATGCACTCTGGTACAGCACCAGCCACTACTATAGTTAAATTATTCCCATTCCAACAGCAACAACTCAAAGCTTCATAAAACCAGAGTGTACAGGTGTACCTAATAAAGTGCATATCAGTTGCTTTTTATTTCTGTGCTACATCATGAATTAATTATTCAAGTTAGTCTTCCCCTGTTTAGTTTAGTCAAATCAAAACAAATCACCAATAAAACATAATTATATTGATTCAGTCTAGAACTGGCACGGTTCATTTATTCACAATAAACAGTGGCTGCATTAAGATTTATTGTTGTGGAGATGTTACTGTAAGGGAGTTTTATTTTATCCTTTATCTGTGATTTTTTTTCCATAAGGCATCCAAAATGTTTTCCCACATTCACTCCATTAACTTTAATTTGCTCCAATTTGCTTTAATTAAGGGAACAATAGACGGACATCCCCAACTGCTGCATGTGCCAGGCTCTGTTGAACTTACAGTAAATTTGTACTGATGTTAATCATTACAGATTCCATATTTAATGTTTTTATATTGCACACTCAAAAGGCTATTTACAAAATAGTTATGCAAGCGATTAATGGTGGTGCTTTGAGTCAAACATGAGCATGCTAATATGCTCACAATGACAATGTTAACAGGCTGATGATTAGCAGGTATAATTGAGTGAACATGGTGCAGCTGATATCTACTAAAAAAACAACAGACGGTAACCTAATGGTTGAGCAAAGAATCACCAAAGTCAATGAGATAAATCATCTGGGGGATGTGAATGTCTGTACAAAACTTCATGACAATTCATCCTATAATTGATGACCTCAGTCTGGACCAAAGTGGTGGATCTCACAGACTGCTAACATGGCTAAAAACATTGACAGATCTCATGAATAGAGGTTTAATATTCTCACTTCTGATTTTAAAACGGGTTTTAACGTGGCTACATTCTTACCAAAAACCCAAATATCTAAATCCAAAATAAAAGTGTCAACATCCTGAGTCAGTCAGTCAAATATTGCGTTCTTACTTCCTCTAGCCTGACAAAAGGAGTTGCAGTGGGTTAGAAAGAAAGGATACACTACATATATATATATATATATACAGTAAGAGGCACATATGTAACCTGGCTTCTCTCCACCTACACACTTGCACTCACCTGGACTTCATGTAGCTACAGTAAAAGGCATGCATATATTCAGTGCGGTCTAGAGGCTTTGAATGTATACATCCACACAGAAAAACACCTTGGCTAAGTCAACATACATGATCACAAACACAGGAGATAAATAATTTAAGAGGCTCCGTTAATATTTTATATTTCATGCCTTGCGCAAGACAGTCAAGTCAAATTCATACGTGCTGTGACGGCACAAAGAAAACAACATGTGACGGGTGAGCTGTGATGAAACAGAAAAACATGCTGGCCTTGGAATGAAATTGTATAGTGATACAACACAAAATAATCATATCATATAGAAACAGTGAGATATTGTCTCCAGGGAGACAATGAATGAGATTTACTTAAGAAGAAAAAAATCAATCGCTAGTTAATTAAACTCACAGGAGAGTTGCGATGCTTGAATCATAGCTGAGATTCAAAAGTCAGTGTTACCTGTGTATACTCGCACCTTACATGCAGTATTCACATTACAAATGAATAAGTAATGCTGATAGATTGTTTCAAAGATTACTTTATTCTTTTCCCTCTTCAGTATGTGTTCATACACAGGCCAACTGTTCCTCCATACAAGCCGAGAAGTCATATTTTATGTATGGAGCCTGAGCAGCAGGAGTCCCTGAAAACATTTGTTTAAAACATGTATGAGTTTCGGACACATTGCTGTAGACCTCTGACATGTGGCACGAGGTTAGACTGAGTTTAAGGGGTCATCTCATCAACAACATGAAGGTGTGATGTAAAAGTACTGCTGTAAGTTCATCAGCAACCTTTATGCCAGCTATGCAACTTACAATCCTGACTGAGGCGGTTCAAATCAGGGCGTGTGGGGAGAGCTCTGGGTATTTGCTGATTCAACAAGAAGCTACAGATTGAACTGAAGGTTAACCAAGCAAGAAAATGGACTCAGAGGCAACGGTGTTGAGCGTGGTTGGCAGGCCGGTGGATGAAAAACATGATAAATAGCTGTAAGGGCAGAATTTAAAAATGTACAAATCAAACCACCTCTCTGGTTATTTTTTGAGCAATGCAGAACTCGCTCTTACCAGATCGTTTTTTGTACGAGATACTGGTTGTTTGGACATCGGAAAAACATCCACCAAGAAGCAGGACAGCAGAGTCAGTGTGGGTGCGTGAGCTAGATATTTACACCAGCAGCCAAACATTTTGATTTTAACTGTGCAATGTTTGGTTTGAGGCTCTGAATAGTTAAAGGTTGACTTGCTTTCCTGCTAATGACTCACACCAAACAACTTTATGAAAACTTGTTGGTTTGCTATTGTTAGGTTTTAGGTTTTCAGTTTGTTAGATTTCATCCTTTAAAATATTTCAGTGCTTTCAGTTTCAACAAGTTATTCGATTGTTCTGTTTTAAAAATTAAACAACAACAGTAACACAGACCTCGTGCAAGAACACCTGTATTCTGATCCTAAATCTCTTGCTTATATGAGTGTTCCCAGTCAAATTAACAATTTTAATCTAAAGTCTGTCTGTTTCACTCCATGTGTTGACAAGTTTCTTTCACAAAAACGTTACCAAAGAGTAAAAAAGAAGAATCTGCGAGGCAAAGCATGAAACAATTAATATGACACGTGGTCATGTGACAGTCACAAAAGGATATTATAGCAGGTCATGTTACGCTGTTGCAAGACCTTGAGGCAGCTGTTGGGGTGGAACAGCTACTGTAATGTGAGTTACTGAGCCAAAAAAATGTCAAGAAAATTATATAATGTTTGTTATTTTTGTTCATTTCAATGTCATATTCAATCCACCTATTTTCTGTAACCGCTTTTCCTCATCAGGGTCGCGGTGGGGCTGGAGCCTATCCCAGCTGACTTAGGTCAAGAGGCGAGGTACACCCTGGACAAGTCACCAGCTCATTGCAGGGCAGACAGATACAAAAACAACTCGCATTAACACCTACAGTTAGAGTCACATGCAAACTCCACAGGTTCAAACCAGGAACCTTCTTGCTATGAGGCGCTAACCACTGCACCACAATGCCGCCCAAACTGCAAATTCAGATTAAGTAATTATGACTTGGTCTGGCCCAGTTGTGAAATGTAATGTGTACAACAGGTTCCAGTCCTCCCATTGCGCAGTTAACGCCTGCATACGAGCAGGAGGTTTGTAACAATATAGTATTCATAAGGCACTGTTACACAGAAGCAATACACATGCAGTTAAAAACCTACATTTTCAAGGACCATTTGCAATGAGCTTGAACCTGTTAACCCTGGAAATGGTTCCATAAAAGCAAATCTTTGAGTAAGTATTCAGCAAGCACTCATGAGAGCTCGAGAGAGCGCTTGTCCTTCTTTCACCTCCTCCTCCTCCTTCGAAGTCATCTGTGATACAGCAGTTAAGTCTTGTCTCATGTACTTCCCACAGTCAGGAAGAAATCTCATGATGAGGTTTATGAATGTTTAAACCTAGAGGAGGGTAAAGCGAACATGAGCGTGAGATACAGATAATGTAAAAAGATAATAGGTTAGAGAATACTGAAGTTTTTATCATCTTACAAACTTTACTGAAATGCAAGTTTTGTAGGATGAGTGTCAGATTTTTGTCCCAGTATCCGCAAGTAACAAATAAAAGGAATAAATTTAATGAGTTTCAGATGTGAGCTGTCCGAAACTGAAGCTGCATTCAAGTTGTACTGCATGGATAATGTCAGCGTTACAGTTTTACGTTACTGTGACACAATTAACCTTTGATAGTCTTCTCGTGACGGCAAGATGCTGGGACAGGAAAAGGTCAGAATATTAAAGTTGACTAAAAGTCCACGTAGCATTTTAGTCACTGAGGCTTCAGCAATTATCCAACACATGGCAGGTAAAGCCATCATAAAGGAAATGTAAAGCTACCATAACAACACAGAAAGGTCATGAAACTCGATATACCTTTTTACATAGTGTTAACGTGCTCTGACCCGAGAAGACGAGCTGCATGCACAGGTCACAGATACAGACGCACAATGACAGACTGATGCACAAACAAAAGCAAATACGAAAATGGCTGCCATAACAACGCAGTGAGAGTGTATACTGCTCACAACAATGTTAATCATGCTGAGGAGCTCCTGGCAGCGTAAATGCAAGGTTTTAAAGTGAGGGAAGGAGAGAGAGAGCGCACACACAGCCCAGAGGTTGTCTGTTCCAGTCAGTGATCTGTCTGAACCACGGCTGAACCCAAAAGGAATGATTGCATGGCAATCATCTTTATTTAATGAAGGATTCACTGTTAAACTTTAAGCAGAGTTTAAATGTTTTTGAAGACTGCATCCAAAGTTGCGCAGTGAAACAAATTAAATGATCTTAGGGCAATGTTGTTGTAACTTTTCTACCATAAAATAATTGTAATCCTTTTGATGCTACACTGACACGTAAAGAGGTGGAGAGGCGTCTCCATACGCATGTTCTTGCACTATGTAACTTTGTGCTCCAGGTACAACCACCTGCGTGAAGTATGTAACAATTAACAGCACTAAGTTTCACTGATTTGGTGAAACTGGATCATATTATGGAGAAATGTTTTCAGGTTTTCCCTCTGATGTCCTCTGGCTGCTGTGCATCAACTCTTGCTGATTTACAGAGTTTACTGATGGACATTAAAGTAAACTGCTGCAAACTATAGCTGCTAATGTTAGCTCAGTTTGTAAGCTGGACTAGCTGGACTGCTGTTTAGACTTGGCCCTTTGGGTACTGACAGGGAGCGGAGTCGGTGTCATGCCAGAACCGGAGCTGGGCAAGCAGGCAATGCAACAAGGATTTGCAGCATCTGTCCATATTTATTTCTAAATCACCAAAATACCAATTTTTATGCGTCAACCTAATTCTATTTTTTTGTTGTCTTACATCATCTTTAATTATTTTTTCTTTGACTAGAGATGACAATGAGCTGGGAGACTAATCTAACAACAACATACAATAACTTAATTCTCACTGCAAATCAGTAAGACTCACAGACCACAAACAGAACCCCAGAGACTGTAACAAAACATATACAAGGCTGCCTCAATGTTTTTCTGTAATTAATGAATAGATACTGTGAAAGAGAGTCAGACATCAGCCCTGTGATCCTTATCTCATAAAAACAAGAAAAGATTCTGCAATAAAGAGGAAAATGTTATTAATTATTCACACTCTGAAGAGAAGATCTGCAATGAAATCTCATACTAAATCCTAACCATATTTTTTGCAATGGTTATTGTATTCGAATCCCCCTTTAATACATTCTTAATAATACATTATAAGGATGTTCATTTGTTGACTTTAACCTTGATTTTCTATCTATGCTGTATATGTTTTCCCATCTTAGACAAGTGAAGAACCCTTGATTAGAGATGGTGGAATACAGAGTGTTTGTTTTAATGTCCTCTTTCATGTCGGTCTTCACTATGCATTACTCTGTAAGGATGCTGGTAAAAGCTGCTTCAGTTGCAGCTTGGATTCAGTTACAGTGGGGCTTATAGCATCAGTGTTGGGATGAATCTGCACTGCTGAGTGGATAACCTAACCACAGCGAGCCTTCTATGCTGTCCAGTGACGGCTCCAATAAATACTTCATAGCTCCTGCTCCTTTAGAAAGCTGCTGCAGGGCTAAAGAAAATGTAGCAGTTTTGTCAAATGAAATTCAGAACAATGAATATACAGGGGTTTGTCTCTTTTGCTATATATATTTCAACGTTTTATAGTTTTATATCTGATACACTTATATTACAACATACTGTGTGCATTAAGGAATATGACAAAGGATCTATATTCTAGCTATTGGCTCTGTAGCCTGTACTTGGACAGGGTACCAATGAAAGATACCATCTCATTCATTCCTATAAAAGTTGCTCACAGGGCACACACACTAAAAAACTGCTACAGACTCCCTTCACTACACACACACACAGCATTTGCTAATTAGAACTAAACCTAAAGTACAGTTAAAGTTGAATGATATTAGATCTTCAGTAAATTTCAAATTTTTTGAAGGATTTTCAAAGTATTACTATTCATTATGAAGGGAACAAGCCAATATCCTGAGAAATTTCACTCAAAAAACGCAAATGTCAACCTTATGGTGGTGCTAGGGAAAAAACACTGGATCACCAAAGTTACTGAGTTTAATCATTTGATAACAATGGATGTCAAACTTTTATGCCAACACATCCAGTTGATGTTGAGATATTTTAATCTGGAGCAAAGTAGTGGACAGAGCGACGGACACTGTTAGTATGGCCAATAATAACTGGACACATTTACAGTATATTATTATTGTATATTGTGTATTATTACTTAAGAAAGTGTATTTTCTTCCTACAAACCATACACAGTCAACTTTTAGGACAAAATATTCTGAGCTGTCCTGAAAATCTGGTGTCTGCCTCCAGCCGAGTTGTGCTCAGACACACACACACACACACACACACACACACACACACACACAAAAGCAAACAAACAAATAAAACACACTCGCAAGCAGCAATAAGAACATTTCTCAGCCTAAAGGGCAACAGACATCCTCCGCTGATTTTTTTTCTTTTTGCCAGAAAAATAAATTTCTTCCTAACATGCTGTAATGTGCTGCCATACAACCATGGGGTGAAATAAAATGTTTAAGTAATTTCCATACTTGTTATAAATGCCTGCAAAAGTACGAGTGAGACTAATTAGTGTGGCAAAACCAAAAGTTGGGGTTTTTGCACATTTCGAAATACCTCATTAAGGCTAATTATACAAAATCATACCTGGCAAGAATCACATTTTACATTTCTGCCTTGAACTGAGACACTGAGACTTTAATTGCAATGAAAAAAGTGTGAATTAATAAGACCCTCCTTAGCTGTAACTCCCACACACACTAACGTGCATTTATGTAATTATGCATTCAAAAACCTGTTTATTTACACAGATGATTTGTGCAATATTATTTATTCCTCTATTGATGTTCTATCTTCAAAACTGCCAATAAGAAGCATCAACTTTTTCATCACTCTGAGGCCCTAATGTCAAATTTAAATTCCTGCTTCTGCAGGCTGATTTTGAACTTTTTTTTTCCAGTGATGGAACCGCTCCAGACATGAAGCTGCATTTCTTTTTTCTGTAGCCGTGCAGTACTTTTATAGGTCAAGTTGGTTGATATCTGATTTGAGACACGAGCATAGCCTTTTATCATCGTGGAAAAGCTGGCCTTTCTGTCAACCTCTGTCTCGATCTACAGCTGCATGTATTCCCCAGATTAGCCTGGGCAGCTGGCTCGTTTTCTGACCTGAGTAACTCCCCAGCAGAGAGGAACTGAGCCGAGGCTTCAAGAGAATGCAGAGGGTAGAATGAGGGGGAGATAGGATGAATGTGAATGGGAACGAGAGCTAGAAAAGACGAGATAGAGGTGTGGAAGAGAGAGGTCACGATGACCACTGACTGACATTAGAGAAAAAGCGTTAACTCATTTCAGAAGCACTCAGTCGCTAAAGAAATGTGGTGTAGGCAAGGAAACGGACATCTTTAAAAGCTCCCATCATAAAACTAGTTCCTCAATCATTTGTTATATTATTGCTAAGATACCTTTTAACATGCTGCTGTGGACTACCATTACAAGCTATATTGAGGAGAGTGACTGGCAGTGGAGATTTCAGTTTCTGCTGTGTAAATATGTAAATATTTCTACAAAGAAATAAGACTTTCTCTTCATGCGGATGCTCGTGTTGCTTCTCAAGCTTCAGACCATAGAACAAATTTAAGAACTGTTAAAGCATCAGAAAGTGTCAACCGTAGTTTGAATGATTGCTGCATGGCCGAACATCTAAAACTCTCTCCACCCACATGTTTCTGATGCAGTGATTGTCCAGGTGTGCAGTGATGAGAGAGTTGACTGAGATTCAACTTCTCCATCAAACACTTCTTCACACAACTGCTTCTTTCACTTTTCGTATGTATAAATGTGTGAAACACTATGAATTGTTTCCTTTATCGCATCTATGCCGTCTCTAGAACGACAGGCTTTTCATCCCGCCTGTGACTGTGGCTGTTTGGAACAGATAAAACACTTTTGCCCTTAGATGTATTTGTACAAGACATCGCACAAACTAGTTTATTTCGGTTTTCCTTAACCTGTCACAAGCACTGCTCCCTCAACCTTTTGTCCAAAAAATCAGAATTCCTCGAAGAGGAACTCCAGCGATAACATTGGTTGGATCTGAAGACTACAAGGTTTAAAATGAAAACAAATCTGGGGTGTGAGGTTAGAACGCAAGCTTTACCAGGCATCTGATGTTCACTTCTTATCTCTGCTTGAGGCTGGCAGCTCAAGCCTACATTAGTCATGACTAGAATAACACAACCAAATCTCCAGCTAAACTGCTGGCAGTCGCGTTGCGATGAGAGTGATGTAGATGGCAGGTTTTGACAAGAAAGAAGAACGTATGGAGTGAAAAAAGATGAATCATCCGATTCTGCTGCATTATTTTGCTTTTTAACTGTCCATCTTGTGAGTTGTGAGTAATCTTTAAAGAACTTGGTTTTGTCTTTACATCTGAAGAGACAGAAAAGTCCTGTGAGGAGTTGCTGTAGGTTTAACCAATCAATCACTGCGACTTGCTCCTCCTCGCTTGCCCTCCCTCCCTACTGCTTCCTTTATTGTAGTGCCAGCTGCAGCTGTGACAGACCTCTTCGCTCCCCTTTCCTACTTTATTGTAGAGGTAACAGAGGAGAAGACAAAAAAAGAAAAGAAAAGGTCTGACCCCCACACAGGGGGGATTCAGTTACACTGCTGTCATGCCCCCCACGGTGCTGGAGGAGTCTGCAGATTTCATCTACAAGAGTGATTTCTTCTCTTGCCTGCAGCAGCAGTGCCGCTCTGCTACAGGAACCTAAACTCCAGAACGAGAGGAAACTCTCCCTTATTATAACCCAAATCTGACAAACCGGTGTTGACAGCTGTAGCTGCAGACTTCCCACAGAAAGAGCCAGTCACAAAGAGATGACAGCAGGTGCTGCATAGAGCAACTTACAGAGTGGAGACTTCACCCTGTACATATCACTGAACAGTAATTGGGGCTTGTCAAAGGGATTACGTATGTTTCAGCTGATGGTTGTGGTTGCATGAGTTGCTCTGTGTCTCTCCATGCAGGCATGCGTAGGAGTGCAGGTGCTATTATAAAAGCAAAAGACATTTTTTTTCAGTCTTGTTTGTATAATATTAAAGTCTTCTTTAGAGGTTAACATCTGAAGTGATGGAAATATTTACATTTTTACCTGATTTATTAAGATGGGCTGGAGGTGAGATCTACTATAATGACGATGTAAAGCTGTTGAAGGCTCTTTTTAACAGAATATATAAATTATATATTCTGTATATATATGTATATATATATACAGAATATATATATATATGTATGTGTGTGTGTGTGTGTGTATATATATATATATATATATATATATATAGTTTGTTTTTTGTTTGTTTTTTGTGGCCACTGTAGTTTCTTCACACTTGGAACAGTACGGTGAGAGTAGAGGGGAGTGTAGAGATTTGTCATCTGCAACAACACTGAAGTCATACACACTTATCATTTATGGTTTATAGAGATGGTTCAACATTTTGGGACATTAGAAGAGAGAATTAGATGCCAATGTGGACCACATATCTATCCATCAAAAATAAAGCCAAAGCCAGAAACTGTTCTGTTCGGCTCTGTATAAAGGTGACAAACTGCTCATTAGCATCTTTAAAGCTCACTAATTAACATGTTATATCTTGTTTAAGTCTAAAAACAACAATTTGTAGTTTTATAAGGGGGTGTGTGTGGACCAAGCAGTGCCATCATGAACACGCACCAGGAAAGCGACTAGGCGTATTTTCCACAATGTTAAACAAATCTTTTAAAAAGTGGTGCAGGGCACAAGTGGCTCTACTATGTGTGATCATTAAAAATACACCTGCAAATGCCACTACTCAAATGTGTGTATGGTTTTGTCCATGCATATGTACGCAAGCGGATGGGGAATACATGTATTACAATGACAGTTCCTTTTAATGTTTCATAACCACATGACAGACAACAGAGCTCTTACAGGCTTTTCTTCATTCCTGCAATCTCTGACATGCTTTTGTCTTGAGCACTTAAAGGCAAGAGGCAAGAAATATCTGCAGTCAAATCATATTATCACCTCAGTCCCAGCTCAGGGCTCAGGGACAAAGCTTAGATCTCAGGTTTCAGTACAAAATGTTATTTAACGTTTGATTCACAGCTAGATTTGAAGTCACACAAATCTGCATTACTGTATCTTCTTGCAGTGTTAAATATATTAGTTGTACTCACATTTGTATGCATGTGTATGCTTTCTCTGAGAAGCCCTGGTCCTTCTGACCTACCAAAATCCAGGCAAAGACTCTGACTGTGAGAGAGATGAGAGAAGCTGAAAGCTGGAGCTCTTGTTTTCACAGAATCCTTTTCATGACCTAAATCTGTGTCTTATTTTCTACCTACATCTGGACTTTCTCACAACAATTAAACTCAACAAAGACCTTGTAGTGCTTTCTAGGAGTCTGTAACTTTTTTTTTTCTGGTGCTGAAACAACTGAGAAGGTCAGACGCCTGCACCAAAAAGAATGTACAATCTGATTCTGGAAAGACGTTTACAAGCTTGTATGGTGGGATGAGTCTTGTGAAACAAAATGTAACAACTCTCAGCCGATCAATAGCCATTATGTCCGTTTCAGAGCAGGATGGTTGGCGTAATTGTTCTTAATGAAATTCATAATGACATGACAAAGCAAACTTCAACTCCGAGGATCCTTATCTTCTTCATATTCTCTCTGTTAACTTCTTGCACTCTACAGGGATGTTCCTAAGATAAAGTTAGGAATAACAGACCTATGAAATGTTTATGAGGTTGACACAAACATTTTGAGTCCATCGAACAGCTTCAAATGTAACTTACAGTTAGTACAGTGTAGGTTTAATTTTCCATATTGTAGTTGGAAATAGTGTCAGTGTTGTTTCTCCCCATTGTCATTTATGTTCATATAAATTTGAGTTTTATATTATCTTTTAAACTTTCTGTTTTATTGCAGGGAATACAAACAACATTTGTGAAAGTCCTGCCTTTAGATTTTGGTGGAAGATGAGTGTCAACTTTGCAAAATGAAAGCTACACATGCTTAAATATACAATCAGGCTGGATGATAAAAGTACAAAGGCGGAAATCCAATGCAAAGGGTAGAGCCCAGGGAAGAGTTATCTGAAGAACACCCCAGGGAGTGTAAAAGAGGTTGAAGCCGGTGCAGCATGAGCTGTAGGCTTCAAAACATGAGGTGAGATCCGGAAGAGTCAACATGAAACAGCAAGATAACTGAAGAAAGTAGCTACAGGCAGAAAGACTATTAGGTCACCTTGGAGAAACTGGAAAGCTGAATCCCAGAGGAGGATGTTCCTGAAGCAGGCCGTACACGATGTTCTACCAAGCCTCATCTAGCAAACCATCTGCTGGGACAAGGTGAGGTCACCAGGATGCTATCTCTGTATACAATGAGACTGAGAGCGCTCCATCATGCTGAACAGAAGCATGTTGACATCCAGTCTAATGCTAATGTATATGTTATGCTTAACAGTAGCATGCTGGTAACACAAATGGCTTTTCTTCTTTTACATTTTTCCTCCATTTGTTGTGTTTGACACAGTAATTCTAAAACAATTCTTAAATATTTTTAATATTCAAATAATAATAGCATTTTTTTCTTGATGAATATCATGTGATATCATACAAATCTCCAGAACAGCTACTAAATAGTCCTTGAGGCCAGATTGTTTTGTCAACTGCAATTTCCAAGCGACGAACTGCTGTTTTTGGCACTTCCATAGAGGTCGCCGCTTTGTTTGCGCACAATGACAGCCTCAAGTGGATGTTAGCATTCTTAACCCCACCTACTCTGAGCTCTGATTGGTCAACTGTTTCTCCAAAAACAGCAGTCAATAGACAGAGCGTGATCATCATTGAGAGATCTGTGAAGATCAGGAAAGCAGCTGCACTACTGATATTTTGTATAGCAGTTACTGAGTGTGGACAGATAAGATAAAACACAAACTACAGTTTGTTTGGTTACTGTAATAAACTGTTTGTTATTAAGTGTTATTAAGCAGACGTATAACTGCATAGTACTGAAATTACCTAAAAGTTGCCTAAAAATGGCAACACGTGGCAGCACATTTTCATTTTTTGGCAACCAAAAGCTGAAGCCTGGTTGCAAACCTGTCAACCACTTTTAAAAGTAATTGTTGAGCACTGTTTAATCAAAACACTACCAGAATAGGTTCCTCTGATATCACTGCTCACATTCACTTGTTTTTACACCCTGATATTCATCAGTTTGACATGTATCCTGCCATGAACTAAACTGACAAGTGGCAATTTCAACCTGTCAGTGGCACTTAAGTCAGAGGATCACCAACATCGTTCAGATTTATCATCTTGAAAAGCACGAGTTACCCTCTAAACTGATGTGCGACACAGCTCATATTTCACAATGAAAGCAGGTAAACAGACAGGCACGCGAAGTGCGAGCTTGTGCGTGACAGATTGTGTCACAATCGATACACATTTATGTGTTATCATGGGGGATCGTGCACCTGCGCTACAACCCAGTGATTACAGTCAACCAAGCCATCTTTCCTCTACTACCCGTTGCTTCTCCTTTGTTCTCTCCAGCAATCTTCTTCCATCACAACAAGCTGCCCGTTTCTCCAAGCCGTTATCCATCTTTCTCTCTCCTGGAAAAGTAAACAAGCTCTTGTTGAGCAGCCCCACTCATTAGCCCCAGCTTGGACAGCTTTCTCATAAAACACGCTGGTGTTATGGCAACTCACACTTCACTGACTGTGCTGCACAGCAATGGTGTGAAATAGGTTCAGTTCTTGTAGCAAAAAGAAGAATTTAAAATAAAGAATTTAAATCAGGTAAGCTAAAAAAACGGAGGTAATGAAGAGTCGGGAAAAGAGAACATTTCTCAAGCTGAAGTTGATAAATAAAAAAAGTCTATTGAACTGATTTATGTGGAAATATATTTATTTGTTCTAACATTTATAGAATGATGGTAGAAATCTTCCCTCACATCACTGATATTCTTCAGTACACCAGCTGCCTATGAAATACTAGTTCAGTTATTGCATTTCTTTGAAGAAGAATGGACATATTGTGCTGTCTCACACAGCCATCTATCCTCCCAACCATGTACGCACACATGCACGCACAAAAAAGCAACCCCCTTTTTTCCTCTCCTTATGTTGTTGCATTCACTGCTGCTCTTGAGACAGGAAATGAAGGGAGCCATATCGCCCAGTAATAACACCATGTTGACGATGAAGCTCTGACTGTGGACCGAGGGAGAGATGGAAACACAATGATTCAGAGAACAGAACATTCTCACAACCTGATCAATACACACCAGTGCACTGCATCGACAGCCAGAACAGAAAACAATCCTACTCTCTTTGTAGCCCACACATGCATTCATTGCTCATGTTAATCTGTACTTTCTTCTCTAATCACAGATACAACATGTGTGCTTAGTGTAGAAGTGAAAGGTGTGACAGGACAGGTGAAGCGCTGTTCAAACTCTCTGGATTAAGTGGGAGTTTAATAATCTTTCAACCTACAGGCAGAAATGAAGACATTCAAGAAGAATAATCTCATCGAGTTTGGTTTAATGCAACTAAAGCATTAAAGGATCATGTGGGTGGTTTATGTTTTCATGCAGTTTTACTGAAAAGAAAATCTGATTTTGTGCTTTCAAAGTTACATGGCGTGGTAGTCTCTTATGACAGGATTTCCTGCAACTCAAATGTAATATTTATCAACCCTCTGGCATACACCTGCCTTTAGGTAAATGAAAACCATGGGGACCGAATGTTTAACAAAGTTTAAAAGCATGCAACACTGCCACCATATGGACCGAGTGATGCATTACAACAATACAAAAAAGACCAAGTAAGGGAGCCAGTGAGATCACACTGGAATAAATCAAATGTGGATTTATATGTTGCACTTATGGGTCATCTTTACATTGCAATTTTGTTACTGTATAATTTGTTTTATATCTATTCAGTGTAATTGGAGATGTGAGAATCTCTTCTCCAGACACTATTTGCAACAACAACAACAAATTAGTGTACTGTTACAACTAGGTAGCTAAGTTGAAAAGCAACTAATGTAGGGCAAATTGGTTAGGACAAAAATGAAATCTTGTCATCTAGCCATTGACATCTGAGATTTTCTGAGGCAGAAGTAACTATATTTGGATGAGATTGTGCAGCTGGTGAGTGATCTATTTATAATGTTAAACATTTAAGGTAAGAAATAGGCAATGCAGTAACATAATCTTGATTCATAATTGATCAGCACTGCCTAGTTTGACAGTTTGATCTGAGTTTCGTGACCCTGATGTGTTGCACTGGATGATCTCACTGAGTTATTAATCACAAGGTAGCCACACCCTGAAGCATACCTTGTTTTAAAAGTTTTGGGAAAGTTTTAAAAGAAGTTGGGTTATTTTTTTTTATAAAGCAGGTTTAAGATACTTCTGAATTGGTTTCCCTTCATAGACCTGTGAGTAAACTGTCAATGACCTGCACATATAGACCGTTGAAATATTGTTTCTGAGCAACAGTTGAAGGACTGAACACAACATCTTGAATTTTACATGAGTTGTGATCTACTCACAACTGACATCGACATTTTTCTCTTCTGGCAGGTTGCTGAGAAGTCCGTCCATCCATCCATCCATCCATCCATCCATCCATTTTCTATAACTGTTTATCTTTTTCAGCATTGTATCCCAGCTGGCATTGGGTGAGAGGCGGGTAAACCCTGGACAAGTTGCCAGTTTATGTGACAGCGCTGCACCACCATGTAATATATATACACTACTCACAAACAGTTCTTACTACAGTAATATTATATCATGAAGGGCATTTAAGTAGAAACATACAATGGTAATATTTTCATTTCAAACAATTTATTAAAGCAAAAAATTACAACAGTGGTGGGGATACAACAAAAACAAAAAATGTAATGACTCAGTAATTTGTCATGCATACTTACAGCTTGACTTGACGTCTCATGCTGTTCACAAATTGACTTATTGCAACCTGCTGATGACACTCTGTGACACTCTAAGCTCGGTGGCATCCCTAACTTTTTGTGAGTAGTGTTTTGTTGTGTGTCCATTCTTAGGCCTTGAATTTGTTTTTGAAACACACAAAACAAAATGAGTGCAAATATATATCAAGTAGGGATTATGTTTTCTCAAAGAGATGATCATTTGTATGTAACTCCAAAGTGTTTGGTACAAATACTGTGTACATAAATGAATGGAGACCCCAGTCAATCCCTCGCTTACATTTGCAGGTCTCTCTACCTCCTCCTTTCTTCATACAACACTACCCCCTTGTGGCAGCCAGCAAATATTACAACCGGCAGAGGACACACGTCCCTGGGCTGGAGGATACAGCGGGTACCATAAAGTGCAGGCACGGCTGCAGTAAGTTGGACGTTGACAGCGAATGTAATCGGTATTTTCCTCAATTATGAACTATATCCTCTTAACAGCGGGTGAGTTGTGGTTTGCAGCCGCCGCGGAAGTGGGATGACACCTTGTTGTGGTTCGGACTCGGTCACATGGTGTTTGGATGGTCAGTCGTGAGATCCACATCAGTGTGTACAGACGTGTTAACCAGCCATCTGCTGTTAGTGTGTGACCGCAGTTTCACCGCCGACTTGCTGACACTGGGGTTTCCCTTCTCAGCATGCCTCACAAGAGCAAGAAAGAAAAGGTAAAGTGCATACTGAACATTTATTTATATTAAATGTTAGCGTCATATAACTGTGTTTGATGTTGTGTTTTTCATTTTCCTCTCACTCTTTAGGAATCCTCCAAATCTGGAAGATCTAAAAAATCTGGAAGTAAAAATGGGCCTGCAGATGACAACGATGTAAGTATTATTGAACTTTGCACTGTGCAGACAGGACATGCATTGGCTACTTTATAGAAAAATATGCAGAACATATAAGAAAGGCTTTACCAGCATGTAGAAACAACATACATGAAGCAACACAGTGTGTGATAATCCAGGATAATACAATAAATAACTTATTTGTTCTAACAGGGATGTTTGTATTGGGGCACAAGCTGTTTTTGACTGTTGTTTAGTTCATTTAGCCTTTTGTGTTGGTTTGTTTTTTAGTTTAAATGTATCACATGCTTGAATATTACATACATGTTTTACACAAGCCCTCAAAACTCTGTGTTTGTACATTTGTTTTGAAGTTTAATTATCTTTTGTCCTCATGAAATGAAGGCAAAGTTGCTCATGTGACCTCTCAGCCCGATCTTATGACTTTATTTTCTCTGAAAAATACTCACATTCAATCCCTCGTTCTCCCCACCGTGACTCAGTTTGGCCTCTGAGTATAACACAAGGCTTTGTAGCAGCTATTTCTGTCCTCATCATTTCTGATGCGCATCAGTGATGTTGAGTATAGTGAGTACAGTGAGACTGGAAGAGACCTGATTGATTGATTGCTGGGCCTGCTGTTTGTTCCCATTGACAGCGTTATCAGCTCTATCTGTGCTCATTTATTCTGTCCACTGAGGTCCACCCCAAACTCTGTCAGCAGATGCAGTACAGTACACCACCAACTGTGATCAGGTTGCTTCACTGAGAATCACCTGATCTGATTCGGAAAGGAACTTGACCCTTAACCACAACGCCCTCACCTCCTCTCCTCTCTTCTCCTGTCCTGTCCTGTCCTGTCCTCTCCTGTCCTCTCCTTGCTCCTCTCCTTTCCTTTCCATGAGCTCCATACTGACACTTGAGTATAGTGATTCCTGTGCCATTTCCTTCAGGGCAGGAACTACCTTGCCTTACCCTGCTCCAGTAACGGGAGCCCTTCCTTTGCAACTCTTGTTTCTGCAGGGCTCCAATAAGAAAGTACCTCCCGCAACTCAGCTGATGAGGGTGAAGCAACCAGGGTCACACTCGGCCGTGAAGAGAGAGAAGAGGTTCAGCACTTCCCTTTTCCCTCTCAGTGCTAACAGAGAGCTGCATAAACTACATGCACTGGCAGGTATGCCTCCCTCCATATGCAGTGTCTCCTTCAGAAGCGATCACTTCTTTCTTCAAATGCAACTCCACGACATTTCCCTCCTCTGTAATACCTCATTTACATAGACAAGCTTATTCTGGAAAATTCTAGATGACCTTTATCTATGATTGCATGTTTGGCCTATTTGGATGAAGGGAATCATATTAACAATTCATAGCCTTAGTGGATCTTCATAACCGCCTTTTTAACCTTGAGGTCCATGCATGCTACATAATTTATAGCTAAGCAGACTGCCCATCAGCTTTATCTGTAATGCAAATGATGTGCAATCAGCTGCATCTGCCGCCGTACCTGAAAGAAACAGATATTACCCCGGAGGGCTCCATGATGTAAGGTAACCCTGACCCAGACTTCATGGACAGGTGACCAGAAGACAGTGGTGGAATATGGGTCAACAAATAAAAACTCAAATCAGTCAATAAACTCTGACATATATTGGAGCATCAGACATCTTAAGAGTCCTAGAAATACTTAAATCTATACTGCACTGACTAGTTTCAAAGTTTTTTTAGTGATCACCGATCAGCAAACTAACCGTAACCTAACTAGAGTGAGCTACCTGGTTTAATCTAATTTATCACGTTGATTGCTGAATCACACTGATGCTGATTCCGAAACGAGACGTTGCGGTTGAGGTTTGAACATTTACATCAATCTTTCATGGCTTCTTTGTTTACGCACCGCATTACAGGCAGGATCTGGCGTAAGTGGTTTCCTGTAAACTATACCGAGCTATGCTTTGTTCTCATACCTGGATGAGCTGGGTGACACTACGGAGGAACAATAGAAGTGTACAGTCCAGAGGATTTGCAAGTTTAAGGGAGACGTGGCCACTGGTTGGCAACGTGTGGCGATTAGTCAAAAAGAAAAACATAATGAGCTTTGTTTTATTTGATGAAATGTTTTTATTCTGTGAGATTTGAGAAGAATAATTTGAGGCGGACGAATGAGAAAATAACCCCCCTGACCATTCAGACCTGAAGAAATATGCAGCAGCAGACAGACTCTTGAATATCATTACAAATTACACTCCTGACAGTTCAAGGACTACTGTGTGATTTTAGGCTCTACAGTTCAGATAACTTGCTTAGTCACCCTCCTGCTGATGTAATACATCTTCTTTTTTATTTGTCTTATCTGTCTTTTTAATTAGAAAAATCATTTTTGATTATGTATTAGTTTTTTAAGTAATTTTAAAGCAAACATGCCAAATATAAACTAGTTTCAGCTGTGTGAAAGTGAGGATGTTCTGCCTTCTCTATTAGATATCATTCTAAACTGAACATTTAGGGGTTTTGTACTGAAAAACAAGACATTTGAGGACATCACATTGTGGTTTTCTGATATTATATAGTCCAAACAATTCATTGTTTAATTGAAAAATCAGCACATTAATCAAAATAATAATAATGAAAAGAGAATCCAAATTTGGATACCAGCTACCAACTTTTGTGTGACTAATTTACTTTTAAAACCCATTTAAAACAGGTTCCAGTGCAACATTTGTGGCAGTATTTCATTATATATAAGAAAATAAGATCTGTTGTTGTATGGTATAAGCCTAAATAACAAACATATTGTCTCATATACATAAAAACAACTATAATATGGAGCCTAGTGTGAATTTACAGTTACATTCAGGTACAGTACTTATAGTTATAGACACATATATACTTTGAATCTTTCTAAAGAGGAAAAGCTTTGCATGTTGTCATTTAGGTAAATATGAAGATAAAGTCAGTTTTATGTTTTCTATTATTTATATGATGATGATTTAATGCTATACTTTTTACTAAAATGTCGCTCAGTTCTTCAGAATTAAGTTGTGTTTTAAAGAGCTTGTTGGACAGATTTTTATTTCTGATTCTCCTCCTAGAGAGGATAAATAAATCTTTGAGTGTAAGTGCAAAACGTGGCTTCATCCCTTTAACCAAGATTTATTTGGTGCTGATGTGAGCTCAATACTTGTGTGTGCATGACACAAATATCTAACTTCAGCTAGCTTAGGTCCTCAAAATATAACTACAGAGAAAACAACAACAAAAAATATCCCATCTCAGCACTGTGAGACCAGAATCAGGGCACAGACCAAATACATGAGAGGTCAGGACGATACTGAATGGGACATAAATATTCACTCAATTGACTCAATGCCACAGGCTTCTCTCCGTATCAGCGCGTGTCTGTGTGAGGGAAAGACTGAGAGAAAGAGAGAAAGAGCAAATGCAGGCCTATAAATGTTGATGTGACAGTATCAAATGAGATCTCACAAATATCTCGATTGTCGATCAAATGTGAGACATTCATCTCTTTCTTTCTACTCTTTCGTCTGAAATATCACATCGATCACAGTTGACAGAGTCTTACTTGATGGACTGGACAAAATTTTGTCAGTGTTGCAACAATGCATGTTTGATGAAGAAGGGTAAACAGTGTGTTGTTCCAAGTGTTAGTAAAACATTTAGTGATGGGCTTGTGTTACAGATAGTTATTGCACTCAATGATCCAACCTGTGCTGCCATCTTCTGGCTGAAAATGGGAGCTCCGTTGTTTCCTTGCCCAACTCGGCGACGTTCACAAATGTTGAGATTGTCGCTGTATTTTAATATCATTTCTATTTCTTTATTTGGATTAAGTTCTTGCCATATGATCTCTCTGTTTTCTGTATGTTTTCTTATTGTCAACATATCCCTTGAAAATGCCAAAACTAAAAATGTGTTAGTTAAGCTGTCAAAACTTTCTGACTTCCTTACCCTGTCTGTGGCACTCAGCTGCAAAATGATGTTTCATCGGGTCACAATGTACATTTTGTTTTTAAGAAGACAGCAGAATAATACACATTTGGCGTGTCCCTGAATATTTACAGCAGTCAGCATGGTGCGTGTGAGCCTGACTCAAAATAAGCTGCGCTGTCTGAGTTCATGGTGCAACAGTGTGGAGGAATAACATATATATAACACTACACACATAGTACTTGTTAGTAGGATCAGTTTATGTTGGATTTTTTGACAAATAGAAACATGTAATAGGTAGTTGGGTGGACCTGTACACACTCTGTGTACACCTACCTGGTCTGTCCAACCAGTAGGAAGTAAGTGGCAGCTTTCAGAAAATACCGCCGCCCGTTGTCATGGCTATGGAATGTAATGGCACCTCTTGGAGAGGCTTTGGCCCCTCAGTGACAGAATGCCAAGAGAGAGAACTGCTTAGTGATACACTTGGCCTTCCTCCTTTCCCCTCCTCTCCTGCTTTCCTTGTTATTATTGATGCACCGTCTGAGTATTCCTCAGTGTAGAGAAACGTCAACTGGTCATTTTTCATGTAGGTTATAAACACACAAAAGAAAGAAACATTGAGAATAAACACGGTCTGCAATTAAGTTATTACTTGGCCTGAAAGTGCCTGCCAAGAAGTATTTTTACCTGCCAAGAAATATCAGATACATGTATATAGTTTTATAATTATATATGCATTCAAGCTTTAAATTTTACTAGGATTGGAGCACTTTTGAGCTCTCAAGATCATTAGTGTGATTGATACAGATGGCGAACTCTTTATTTTTATACTACTGTCACTTACTGCTGTTGACATTGCCATTTATATATATTTTCACTAGTGTTTATACCTGCATACTACCTGTTTACAAGATGTATAACCTGTTCACAGTATATTTATTATATTACTATATGTATTATTAGTGCATAAACCTGTCTACATTACAGTTTACTTTCTATATTTTAACTTCTGCCCTACTTTATGTCTTATGTAGCAAATTCTCATATTTCCTTCAATGATTTTGTATTTATACATATTGTTTGAGCATTTTATTGCCAAATACTGCTTCACTGTAATAGTTGTGCATGTGACAATAAAGAAGTTTCCTAAGTGGTAGGAAAACTGTAACATGACATACCGTAAATCACGCCCTCCTCATATGTGGACTAATTAGCTGTTAGATAATCGTCTGACTTTGTTCATTGTTGGAAAACAGTGTAGTGCCTTTGTTATTAAATGGCTGTGAAATGACTGTGAACATGGGGCCTAACCCTGATGTTTTGAAAACCCTGGTTGGCCTTGTGGTGTGAATGTGGTTTCACTCTGTGTCTTCTGATAAATCACATGAAAGGAGGAAAAGCCGCTTCATTATGCAAAGATGAAATGCAGATTTTGCCTCGGAGTTGGACTTAATCTGGTGTACAGAGTCTTGAAATAATCATTCACTAAAGAGTTAGCCTAAACTATATAACTACACAATACTATACAACTATATCATTTTTAGAGTGATGTGTTATATTCAAGTTGCATGACGATGATGATTAGTCACCAGACAAACTTTCAGAAAGGCAGCAAAATGCTGCTTGGAGCTGCAGCAGTTTCCTGCGTTGTGTGTCTGTGCATTAAATTTTCTGTCCTACTGCTTTCATTTCCTGTTTACTGCTCGTTTTGTTAAGCGCATGTACGTCACTATGAATTCTGCCATTTCCCTGAAAAGTGTGTGAACCCTATCATAAAACCCTATCAGAAAATATGCAGAGCAGGGGTGTCCAATTTTCTTTTTAAAGAGGGCCAGATTTGACAATGTGAGGATGCCCGGGGGCCAATACTAACATTTAAAAAATGATAAATTACCAATAAAAGTTACATACAAATGCACTGTTCTTTAACAATGTTGTTTTTTTGTCAGATAACAAATAATATATTGTATGGAATGTGACTTGCATAAACTTGCATGAAGTTGATACAAATGTTCACCTCATTTTAAACGTGACTTATTATGAGTAATGCAAAGTCTGTTAACATTTAAGTTTAAAACACATCACTCTTGCTCTTGTCTTTAACAAAATCATTCATATTTTGTCTTTAAATCTTCCAGCCATACAGTATCTGACAATCCTAGCAGGCCATAAATAATATATATTATAAAAATGAAACTTCGGCCCACATGAAATCTAAACGCAGGCCCCCGGGCCATACTTTGGACATCCCTGATGTAGAGAAACTAAAGGTGGTAGCTTATTGGAGAGTACAAAGTATGTTATATTTTTTTAGACTTCAACAGGACTGGGTTTACAACATGATTTCATCTTGTGTAGGGAATAATCACACCGCAGCTTCCTTCTGGATTTCTTTGGTTTTTCTTGCTGGAGCACCCTGACAGTCTTGTCCTCAGCCCCTCGTGTGGTTTCTTCCTGTCTCCTTTTGTTCCTCATTGAATCCAAAGATTTGAGGGCCCCCCTCTGACCCACTCTGCCACCTCTCTTTGATAAAGAACCAAGCAGAGATGACAGGAAGAAACAATGAAAGACTTTGAAGATTCAGCCAGGGCCTCTCTCACTCTCTGAGCACAGTCAGAGTAAGTTATTTCCAGCTGCATATCCTAAGTCAGATGACGCTGAAAACCCTACTAGTGGTTAAACTAGCAACTCCCTCCTCCTTGGCCTCACCCACAAATCTCTCCATAAGCTGCAACTGGTCCAGAATTCAGCTGCCCGCATCTTCACCAGAACCCCCTCCATCCACCACATCACTCCTGTCCTGCAACAGCTCCACTGGCTCCCGGTCAAATCCTGCATAAACTACAAAATCCTTCCACTCACATTCAAAGCCATTCATAACCTCGCACCACCATATCTCTTGGATATTCTCCATGTTGCTGCTCCGCCCCGCTCCCTCAGATCTTCCTCCTCCATTCACCTGACTGTCCCTTTATTCATCCCACCACAGGGAAATTTATTTCTTACAGCAGCAGAGGAAAGTGTAGCATACACTACAGGATTAGAAAGAAGTAGAAAAGGCAAAAAAAACTAAAAACAAAACAGACAGAAATATCTATAACCTACACAATAAACACAAAAAACAATCAGCCTTCAGAAAAGACAAGTACTGAGGATAAAAGTGGCATGATATATAAAAAGAGTATTTTAATGTAACATGACCATAGTGTAAGAAATATTGTGTAAATATAAATATAGTGAAAGTGACCATGATACAAATAGTAATATTATTGCAAGAGTAGTGACCATAATATATATAATATTACAAAAGTAAGTGACCATGATATAAATAATATAAATAATAACTGCAAGGTATAAGGAACATCAACTTCAAACTTCAAACCCACCTGTTTAAAATAGCCTTTTCCATCTGATTTAATTGCATTGCCGTATCTGCTTTTAATGTATTCTTGTAATTTGATATACTTTTATGGTTCTTTTTTGTTTGTTGTCTACTCTCATTTATTGTACGGTGTCCTTGGGTGACAGAAAGGCGCCTGTGAAATAAAATGTATTATTATTATTAATAATAATGATAAATGCAGGCTTAAATCGATCTGATCTCAGATCTGTGGCAGGGCCTGCCTCACAGCGCGTCACTGGAGTGAGAGAGAAAAAAAAAATTCCAACGCGATGTCCCGCCCCTTGTGCCTCCCTCTCAGCCAATCACAACCCGCCTCTCATAAGCAGCCGTTGCCTGGATTGCTCCGGAGCCGCGGCGCGCTCGTCCAATCAGGCGCCTTCCTCCACTGCTTACATCACTAACTAGCCAGTTCCCTCCAGCAGCGGAGGAGCTTCATTTTCTGATCTGCTTTTGTGCTAAAATGGAGGCTGGCCTCTCGCCCTGAAGTGGATTCGCCTTCCTGGTTGAGGTTTAGATGTTGACATGCAATAAATCTGGAGACAGGATGGTTGTGGATGCACCTAACTCCAATGGGCCCTTTCAGCCGGTGGCTCTTATGCACTTCAGAGGTACGTAAGGACGAATTATTCCTCCTGTATTGTCCCGGGGAATTAAGCAGAGAAGGAGAGGAGAGTGTGTTGCTGTTCCCCTCCACTGGTTACTGCCTGGTTAGTCAGCATTCACACGTCTGGGATGAGATAACTGTGTGTGTGTGTGTGTGTTTTTATGGGAGGTGAATCGTTTTGAAAAGGCTGCTAAATGCTCGCCATGTTTGTATCGGCTACATTAAAAAAAAAAAAAAAATCTGGTTTTACTAGCTCTCTCTCTCTCTCTCTCTTTCTGCCCATCCCCCCGCCAAAGCTAGTGATGTCAAAGGAAGTGAGGTCATAAGCCCAGGGAAGGGTCTTCTCTCCTTTATAGTTATATGTTATGTTTGTTTGTGACATAAAAAATAAAATGTGTATTCATGTCATCAGCATGTGAAGGAGAAGCTCACATCATCATCATCTCCTCCTCCTCTTCTTTATGTCACCCTCCGGTTCATCTGAGCACACATTGGTCACACTGTGTGAGGCTGGAGACAGCCACAGCTCTGCAGCAAGCAGCAGCAGCCCACCTCCCCACCCTTTTCCACCCCTTGTATATACCCTCCTGTCATGTCATGTGCATGCATAGGCAAGGAAACCTTGCATCCTGATTGTGCATCAGCAATAAGACAGTCATGTTTTAGGATTACAGCATCAGCCTCTTTTTTTTAATAACGTGTGTACAATGTACTCAGTCATGTTTTTTTTTGAAAGGCCCAGCCTGTGTTAGCACTGTACTCGGGGTGGAGGGGGTGCAGCAGCCCCGGCGTTAGATGAAGCCCGGGGCAATTATTGATTACACTCTATTGAGCCATAGAGGCGACTGCTTTGAATGACAACTCAGTGTTTGGGGAGGAGGAGAAAGGAGGGAAGGGAAGGGAAGGGAGGGAGGGGGGACAATCAGACTCTCTTCTTTCTCTTTCCTCTCTTTGTTTGTCTCTATCGTTCGGACCCAAAATGTCTCGTATAGAGTCCACATTGTGTCTGGTTTCGGCCCGAACAGAATCGAATGTTTCGAGTGATCACCTATGAGAGGTTTTCGCTTCCCCTTCTCGTGTTCGATTCGGCGCACATAGGGGAAACTGAAACAACTACCAAAGCAATAACAAAATGTGTCGTTCCTTTCGGTGCGTGCACACGTATTAGATTAGTTTGTTTAGGTGGTTCTTGAACGTCAAACTTCACAGAATCCACATCCCACCATTGCCTGCCATTCATTTACCCGCCTGTATTTATAGCCACGTTCGAGTTATCAGAAATTTCAGGAGACTAAAATGAGTCACGGTGGATTGTTGTGTGAACAGAGTCTCTGGATTTCTTTTTCTCCGTGTTCTTTTGAGATGAAAGGCATCGTCCTAATAACTTAAACGCTGCATTATTAGTCACAAGGGGAGCCTGCAAATTGCAGTGCAATGATGCACGCCCCTACCATCTGACTATTCCCAAATAACACCTGGGCAGTAATCCGTGAACTTTGCTCCACTGCACGTATCCTGGGTGCATTCTTAGGCGTCGCTTACCAAAACTACCTCCAGTGAATGAATGAATGAGTGCGTCCGTCCAACCTGGTCGCTCATATGCCTTCAAAACCTGCAAGCACACTGCACTATAAATAGTAATCAGTCAATGTTGACATCGATCATGACATACTGTCGATAAATCGGTCCTAACTCCAGACCAGCTGCTGTTCATTTGACCCATTTCCAAAGAAAAAGTAGAAACTGTGCTTCCAGTGTGACTCCAGTTATTTATTATTATTGTTGTTTTGAACAGGGAGGGTCGGCGGCAATTAAGATCAATCTTCCTCTGTCCTCCACGAGACACGATATTTTCGTGTGTGCTCCTCTTCCTCCTAAGGCTTCTGTTAGTTACATTAACAGAGGTCACATTGTGGTTCACATCCATTTTTAGGATCACAACAACTGGCTCTTTATCTGTTACACAACAAAACCCGGCTTGGGTATTTTAAGAGTGTACAGAAACTTTCTAACGAGGCAGGCAGGCAGACAGACTTATGTAATAGGAGAGTGAGTCTGACGGGGGTCAGGGGTGCGAGGCATGGCAACACATTCCAGTTCGGCTTCATGTCCCGGTGCTAACTAGCACACATTACAAAATATGTTAGGAACACAAAGCTTATGTCAGAGGAGAGAGATGGAAGTAAATAAATGGTAATCTAATCCTCCTTTTTTTTTTTTCCTCCTGTTGGCGCTCCAGTCGTCTGGTGCACCTCGGTTCACCCAACAGGCCTCGTTCTGAAACCACACTGGAGACGAGTCTTATCTGATCTCGACTGCATCATAAAAATGATAAATCTCTTCCAAGAAGCCGCTTTCTCTCTCTCTCTCTCTCTCTCTCTCTCTCTCTCTCTGTCTCTCCCTCTCTTTCTCTCTCTTATGTGTTTTTAATCAGGAGTGCTGGCTCTCGCTGTGTTTTCCTATTGTGACAGTGACGCCGCTCTTGGCGGTCAAATCTTTATGGAAATGGCCGATAATGGCAGCTCGCACACTTACCCTCTCTCCCCTGGAATTCCCAACCTCTCGCTGTCATCAAGATAAATTCGCCGACTTGAAACTGACACTGCAGAAGTGTGTGTGCGTGCATGTGCACGCTCGCTCGTGCGTGCGTGTGCGTGTGTGTGTCCGAGCCAGGTCTCCATTATGTCTGAATAGGATATCTCTCTCCTTACCTCGAATCTGCCTGTTTGCAAGAATGTGGAGCGCTTGTGTTTTTTGTGTTTGTGTGCCCTTCTCTGTTCTGCGCTATGGCCTTCTGTCACTCTTTGTGTACATTCATTGAAATGAGGTTTAGCTGCTTGTTATTTCACTTTTTTTAAAAGTCTTTCCTGCAGGGGTTGCACACCTGCACGTCTGAACCCGGGTGAAAATCTTATGGTGGTTTGTTTAATTGGGCTTTACTTTGAGTCTGATTAAAACAGAGAGGAAGGCGGCAGCACAACAACACAGATGAAATGAATTAAACTCAGAATAATGTTTTTTTTGTTGTTTTTTTTTTTAAATACACATTTCTGCTTCACATAGCATGTCTGCCTTCATCAGCTGGCTATTATTTATCCGTTTTCCTTATTTGAACCTGGCGCCATGTTCATAAATCCTGATTTCTCCCACAGCTTGATTTGCTTATCTCTGTAATTGAAGTTGTCCACAGGTTACAGTACAGCCATGGGAGACGGATGGGATTCATTTATTTTATTTCCCTTTTGATGTATATAGTGTGTGTGTGTGTGTGTGTGTGTGTATATCTGGTCTAATCTCACATCCTCATCGTGTGCAGACAGCCTCCGGGCCTCAATGCCAGCCCATTGTTAACACCACACCCTTCACTGATTAGTAATTATGGGGTATAGGAAACCTAGCTTTTGCAGCTCTGGTATGACTTTTTGAGATTTACTGCTATAAACAATGCACATTGTGTGTGTGTGCATATTTTTACAGGTTAGGATTGAACCTTGCATTGTAACCATGGGATTGAATGTCCCAAGAATACCTGTCCTTAAGAGGCCTGTCTGATTGCAAAGTCCTCCCGCAAAGCTGCTGTAGGTGTCGAGCCGTGCGCATACATGTGGGCAGTGAGTGCTATAACCTCGCCGTCTGTCGGATTCAGCACATAGGTCACCAGCAGAGACGACGGATGGAAGCTTAAATATGAGTTTAGCAGACTTAACCGCCGTTTGATAAACCAGAACGAGAGCATCTTGACGCGACAGACGTTTTTACGCTCGCATGCAGCTGCCTCTGTCCGTTAAATTAACCCCCGCACCTGAGTTTGGTGACATTATGAATTTGCCTATTATATCGCAGCTGCAGCTGAATCGCATTTAGATCAGGTGAGTCAGGGAAGAAACCCGCGATGACAATCTTTTAAAATAAACGACTGTTATTTTAGTGGGAGTTATCTAATCTAAAAAAAAGGGAAGCGGAGACTATTGTGAAATGTTAATTTTTAAACTCTGAACCTTAACACCTTATTTGCATTTTTTACGATACAACACCACACACTCAAAAAGAACCACGCTGACAAAAGTTTGGCACCGGCTCCACAGTCTGCTCTGCAACTCTTTTCATAAGAAAATAAAAGTTGCACAAATGGAAATCGGTATCGGATGATTGCCTTCACTGACCTTTTTGATAAATGTGCTGATTTCCTTTCTTGCACAGAGTTGGGGCCCGGATGAAAAGACTAATATGACTTCCATATCTGTCATGTACAACCAGCAGCCATTCATCTTGGCTTAAAGGCTGGAAGCAGTGCAGGCAGCTGGGCTGTCCCAGTTCTCGGACAAGGCGAGGTGTCATGTTATAGCAGTTTGCTACCTTGCTGCTTCTTTTTAAGGCCTTAATGTTCAGCTAAGACAAATGAACGACTGGTGTTGACCGTTCTGTGTTTTAGAAGTCCAGTTCCTGATTTCGTTTTTTAAATAATTAAATCGTGCCTTTAACGGTGGTTCCTCGGGTAGCTGAGGGTAATGAGTAGATTCTCCCGAACCAAACATCATAAAGAGAGACGAGCTACAGCAAAGTTAGGGTCACGTAACTACATAATTATGGTGTCACTGTGTGTTCTCGCAGCACCACACGAGCAGGTAGGAATTTAAAGTTTCCTCTCCGTGTTGTTATGTCGAGCAGAGATTTGTTTGTTTACAGGCCCGTCCTCTCGAGTGCTCGGGTGGAAATGAAGCGAAATCAGGAAGTCCTCAAACCACCACGGACAAATATAATGACAGACTTAAATAGCTAGGATTCCTTTTTGTATAAATATCTTTTCTCCCAGTTGGACGGTGACCATTCACCTAGTTCCCGAATCCTTCATCCTCCTCTCCATTGTGTCTTTGCTCCTCCACTCTGCTCTGTTGTTACCTTCCCGCTGGGCTCCAACCATCTCAGCCTTTCTCTCAATGCACTTTAGCCTAAATGACTCAATTGTCGGTCTTCGTCACTCCTTATTTCCTTTTTCTATCACGCCGCTGTTTTAACTGTCATTCTCGACAGTTAAGCCGCCCCCTCCTTTCTCTTGTGACCCCTCACTCTTTTGAACATATTCTTGTACCGCCTTATTTCATCACGCTGTGTGGCCTTGTTACGCATTCAACTCTTCTTCGGGTTGTCCCTGGACTCTTTCTTTTTTTTTTCTTCCCCTCTCACCCGCCTCGCTTTTTTTCTTGTCTCCTTCTCAGATGTGGCCCCCGCAGAGCAGGAGAAGCTCTTCATCCAGAAGCTACGACAGTGCTGCGTTCTCTTCGACTTCCTGTCCGACCCGCTGAGCGACCTGAAATGGAAGGAAGTGAAGCGGGCGGCGCTGAGCGAAATGGTGGAGTACATCACCCACAACAGGAATGTCATCACAGAGCCCATCTACCCGGAGGTGGTGCATATGGTCAGTAGAACCGGCGCGGGTTATGTTTGTGGTCAAAGCTGAAGATGAGGGTGAGAATTAAGGGCAGGTTGAGGCTGCGTGTCGAACGCAGATTGATGAACAGTGGGCTCATGTTTGATCCGGTTTTGGTTAGGCTGGATGAATGTTGTCCATCTGTTGCATTTCAGATTTATGTTTGAAAAATTGTGGATCAAAGCCAAAAAGACGAAGGTAGTGACATTTGCTTCTTGCAACAGCTGTAATAAGCCGTAAGATGTAAATTAGTGTTTGCCTGGAAAAGTCCTTTTGTACCAGATGATTGTTCTGCGCAGAAGCATTAGTGATATCTTTGAAATTACAGAAAGCCTTCTTTGATTTAAAACTTCTCCACAAAACAAAACAAAATTCCAATTTTAGTGTGCAGCGATACAGAAATGAAGCCACAAACATACCAAACCGTTTTTTTTTTTCTTCATCATCAAAGCCGACAGCAGGATTGCTATAATAACCGTTAAAGACATTTCCTTTTACAGTCTCCATTGTGGAGTTAATGCACAGTCATCTTCGCAGCCTGTGTGCTGGGTTGAGGTGCAGCACAGCACAGCACAGCACAGCACGGACAGTCTATCTACCTTGTAGCCTGTCTTTTTTTCAAACAAGGCTCCCTGTGTTTTAGTAGGCCACCTGCACTGTCCCATGATCTGCCTGGCAGGGAACAGCAGCCCACAGGGGAGTCAGTTGACACTGTAAGAGACCAGAAACACAACACCCTTGGATTATTGTGGGCCCAAACCCTTTGAGGCCGGTTGCAAGGACAAAGTTAACATTAACCTAAAAAGAAAAATTTATTTTAGAATACTGAAGATGGGGCATTTCAGAGACATCTGCAAACACTGTTAAAATTGAGTTAAATGTATTATAGACTCTGGCATTAACACAGTTATGCTTTTGTTTTTTGGGGGGTTTCCTTTGCTGATTTGTTCAAAAATTTACACATTTTCTAATCATCAAACCTAATGAGCTGCATTTATAATCAGCCTTTAAGCAAACTTCATGTGCTTCAGACTGTGTGGAGACTTCTTTCCCTCCAAAGGAGATCTTTGTAGCAGAAGTGCTGCAGGTACTTTTAATTGCATGGACTGTTTTTTTTGTTTGTTTGTTTTAAACGGTAGAAGATTAAAAAGTGACTGAAATAAAAAATCTGCTGTTCTCCAAAATCAAGACTCACGTCTATTGATGTGGTTTCACTGTGTGATGCCGGTAAACATTCATCAAGAGAAGGGAAACTTCTGACAGGAAGTCGGGGTCAGGTTGTGCGTTTTTTTTAAACTCCAGAAAACCTTTTTTAACCTGTCCCGAGTAGAGCTATCGGTATCAGCCACACTACGACTTATTCAAACAACAAAGGGAAGTAAACTCAAAGCAGCGTGCAGTCCAGGGAAATAAACATTCATGGTATCGTTTTCGTTTTTTCTCTCCTTCCAGTTTGCAGTGAATATGTTCAGAACATTGCCTCCGTCGTCCAACCCCACCGGAGCAGAGTTTGATCCGGAGGAAGATGAGCCAACACTTGAAGCTGCATGGCCGCACCTCCAGGTTGACATTTAAATAATTTAATCATGTGCAAAGCCGTGAACGGTTTAGAACTGGTTATTCTCAACTCAGAGGAGCCTCTCAGCATGACGGAGGCCTGCAGTTCTTTAGTTTGCTCTATAACTCCTTTTATGTTCATATCTGTGTCTCCTTTAAAATTGAGACCATTATTAACACTTTATTTGTTGTTTCCGTTGCAGCTCGTCTATGAATTTTTCCTTAGGTTTTTAGAATCACCCGACTTTCAGCCTAACATAGCGAAGAAATACATCGACCAGAAATTTGTTATGCAGGTAAGAATATTTTTAGCAAACTCCCAATTTAAGTATATGAAATATAAACCTGAGCTGCTTGTCGTTAGACTAACATCTCACCTCTGTCGCGTTGTAGCTCCTAGAACTATTTGACAGCGAGGATCCCAGAGAGAGAGACTTCCTCAAAACTACCCTCCACAGGATCTATGGAAAGTTCCTGGGGCTGAGAGCGTACATCAGAAAACAGATCAATAACATTTTCTATAGGTCAGTGCAGTTCTCCCACCACTCTGCTCCATTTCTAAATCTGTATAGCAAGTTATATGGTCATCATATGACTCATTTGTTTCATTAGTTAATACACGGCCTGTGTATTGCCACTGAAAGAAATCCCTGTTTGTTCTTTTCAGGTTTATCTATGAGACAGAACACCATAACGGTATAGCTGAACTGCTGGAAATACTTGGAAGGTATGGATGACCCTCAACTTAAAGGCTATTTTGAGATTTCTTTCAAAATACATTAAATATGTTGGAAAATGGTTGCTGGAAACATGTGACAAGACTTAAAATGATGTATTACTGAAATGTGGAGTTGGAGGTTAAAACAGTTTTTCACCAGTTTTCAGTCCAGGATTTTGTGGGCGGTCCTAAAGGGTGGCTCGATGACACACTGAGGCCACCCTGAACATACCCCTGCACCCCTGAGCAGAGAGATGAATTTATCTTGCTCAGTGCTTCAAAATTAGTCATGTCATTTTCTGAACTCATGTTTCAGTCACTTCAAATTGCTGCTTGACTGCTCTCACAGTCCTGGAGTTGAGAATACTGCTTCATTTTTACCCAATTTTCACACCGAATTTCATAAAACCTGTCAGGTTTTTTTCATTATACAAATTTGACCGGGTGGTTAATAACACTTTGTTCTTTGGTCTGACAAACTCAGAACTCATTTATTCTGATTTGATAACTATGTAATGATGCCACACTTCTTTTCAGGTGTTCTGATTTGTGTCCTTTTGTGTTTATTTCTTAGCATAATCAATGGATTTGCCTTACCACTAAAAGAAGAGCACAAGATTTTCCTGTTGAAGGTTTTATTGCCTCTGCACAAAGTCAAATCACTCAGTGTCTACCATCCACAGGTACGTTTGTTCAACACGAAATGAGACGCTGTAAAGAAAGACAGACAGATTACATGTTTGTTTTAAAAACTGTATTTAAATATTCGTGTCCAACCCTGCTCTGAGTTTACTCCTCCTCCTCCTCTTCTTGAGTGCAGCAGGTCATTGTGCAGTTAAAAACCGGTGTTGCATGTTCCAGCCAGTCTGTCCCTCGGGCATTATGTGTCGCGTGCTTGTGCGTAAATTCAAATGCTTTTAAATGGTTATATTTGTTTATGTGTTTTGCAGCTGGCCTACTGTGTGGTGCAGTTTTTAGAAAAGGACAGCACTCTAACTGAGCCGGTACGTCGAAAAGACAATTTCATGTTCATGTCATTTTCATGATTGAAGATGAATTTGATTCTCAAATTGATTTTTAAAAGTTTTTTTTGGTTTGTTTTAACAAGATTTTGTCTTTCTTCATCATCCCAACAGGTGGTAATGGCTCTCCTGAAGTACTGGCCAAAGACTCACAGTCCCAAGGAAGTGATGTTCCTCAATGAGCTGGAGGAGATCCTGGACGTCATCGAGCCGTCTGAGTTTGTGAAAGTGCAGGAGCCTCTCTTCAGACAGCTGGCCAAGTGTGTGTCGAGCCCACATTTCCAGGTAACTGTTGCCCGATCACAACTGTACTTTCATAACTCGGGTTATTCAGGTACGCTGCTGCTGCTGCAGGTGGTCGTGGGTGCATAGTACATTTCTGACGGAGGCGTTTTGTGTTCTGTAGGTGGCAGAGAGGGCTCTGTACTACTGGAACAACGAGTACATCATGAGTCTGATCAGCGACAACGCGGCAAAGATACTGCCGATTATGTTCCCGGCTTTGTATCGTAACTCTAAGACCCACTGGAACAAGTAAGATACTCAACCCGTCTCCACGCAGGATGTACTAATTTCTGTAAAAGCTCTGTACACACTGCATGTAACGCCAGTCTGACACAATAGTGCTATCTCTCAAGTGTGTGTAGATATTTGAGCGTGGTTACAGAATGTACTGTCCTGTGCAGCAGTTCAACGCCTCACTACATCTATTTATCATGAGAGAGGCTTCAAAAATTGCAGCATATCATTGTTTGATACATGTTTTATGTGTGCTGCTTTCAGTCATCCGTGAGCCTTTTAATTAATTTAATATCTCAATATCTAATATGTTGAATTTATATAATCATAAACTGAATATCTTAAGGATGTCACCTTGGACTAGTGTTGCTGTAATGATTGATTAGTCGATTAACAGAGAAATAACTAGCAACCACTATATATTTGCTACTTTAGTATTATTATTAACTTTCTTGTCAATCCATGATACTGATGTATAAAAATGTTAGTTGCTGTGCGACAAAATCGACCTTTACAGTAATGCTGCGTGTCTTTTGTAAAGCTTTGACTCTTGACCTACTTGTGCTTCCTTCTGTGTGTGTGTTTACAGGACCATCCACGGCCTCATCTACAACGCTCTGAAGCTTTTCATGGAGATGAATCAGAAGCTCTTTGATGATTGCACACAGCAGTTCAGGGCCGAGAAAAACAAGTAGGTTTACCGCAGACTCTTCTCCCACTCAATTCATCTTTTAAAAAGGAGAAAGGAAAGAAAAAAAAAAAGATGTCTGGGTGACACATAACTAACAATCGCAGCAGCTTAAAATCATGTTGGGTTTTTGCGTTTATCAGCGGAGTGGAACAGATTTAATTACATGAGGTTTGGTGCTTTTGTTCAACAGAGAGAAGGCAAAGTCAAAAGAACGCGAAGAGGCTTGGCTCAAGATCGAGAACCTCGCCAAGTCAAATCCACAGGTGAGCGTGTGCAGTGTCGTTTAACCGCACCTGTTTTTCCTGTGCTACCAAAGTGTCTCTTGAGTGTGTGTCTGTGTGTGTTTGTGTGCGTGTAGAACTAATATGTATGAAATAAGTGTCTTGTGTTGTTGTTGTTGTTGTTGTTGTTGAATTGTTTTCCTTTTCCATCTTATCCCATTTATGTTTGCTTAGACTCATTTGTTCACACTCTTTGAGTTCATAGTAACTGTTTTCCAAATTACACTGCTGGTAAAGATGGAAAGATCATAATGAGTGGTCCAAAGAAATGTGCTTAGTTGTGGTGAGCGGTTGAATCAGTCCTCTCTACAAGTCTCTGAAGAGGCATTTGATTTATTTGGAGAGTCAGTATATACAGGTTGAAAATCCTGCCTCCATCCCCAAAACTTATTTTAGCATATCACTGTAACTTTAGTGTTTTAATTTAAGGAATAGTTCAACATTTTTGGGGAATACAATTTTCTTGCTGAAAGTTATGATAGATACCACTCTCTTGTCCTTTATGGTAAATTTGACTCCACTGTCTCCCAGCAACCAGTGGAGACTCCGGGAAGTCACTCCGCTTTTTATACTTTTGGGTGTACTTTCTGTTCAAACAAACAGGATGTAATGTTTTTGATTAGTGAGCTTCAGAGGTGCTGTAAACAGATTTCACATTTTTTGAGCTAAACTAGGCTCCAGCTGGCTCCAGCCGCATGCATTAGTTACAATACAGATGTGAGAGTTTTATCTATCTTATTCTTAAAGTCTCAGCAAGAAAGCAAGTAAGTATATTTCCCCCCAAATGTCAAACTATTCCTTTTTTTAAAATGGGCAATAAAATGAAAATATTCAATCCAAAGAGATCAACGATGTTAATCTGCCACAAAAGATTTAGTTTGTCACCAGCAACTGATCACTAGTCTGTTTTATTCATGATCAACAACCGAATAAATTTATAAATGAAACTTATTTCACTCATTTTTAATCCTACACCTCAACTAAGTCACACCAAACCTCACAGATCTATATTTTCTTTTTAACCAGTTGAGAGCCTCTTGATTCATTCTTCTTTGCATGCGACTGAAAGTCTTTTCTCCATCCTTTTGTGTTTTTGTTTTTTTGTTTCCCTTTGTTTTCAACATAGTTCTCTATGTATGTTGATTCCTCTGACCTCAATAGTCCTGTAGCAATGGAGACGGATATCCCTTTGATAGAAGATGTTCAGAGGTTAAAAAAGAGAGTTGAGGAGGGCGCGACTCAGGTAAACCTGACTTTCTCTCTGTCTCTATTCATCTTTCCTCTATACAGCATATTAATAGATGTGTGTTCATAGACGTTTTCCAATTGAAGCTGCTTGCTTTATTGTAATTATTATTGTATAGTCTGTAAATTATAGTCTTTGTGTTTATTGTTTTAAAAAATCAAACTATGAATAGAAAAAAAAAAAGTAGGAATGGACTAAACACTGGAATCAAGAGCTTTCTTTTTTGTGTCTGCTTCCCCATGCATGTTGTATAACTAGTATGGAGCACCAAAGAGTTCAATATTATATAAATAAGTCACAATTCAAGAATAAATTATGCATGAACCAGTAACTTGTATGCATGTCTGTTTATAGTGACTAGTATTTTGAAATAATCGATAAAACTAAGTATACAAACAATAATATTTGACACAATTTATTCATGTAATTATCTCATGTCTTACGTTCTTGGGGAAAGGGTTGAATCTGGGGCTCCTGGACTTGGTTGAAGATCCACCTGTCATCAAAGAAGTTAAACTCGGGTATTTAGCCTCGCAGGGATCATTGACCAGGTTATTGTTTCCACTTGGTTTGTTAGTGCTCCCCGTTGTGGTGGCAATACTGAAGAAACCTCTTGGATGAGAGGTGAAACATCTCAACAGATCTTCAATCAAGTCCAGTTGCCCCAGATTCAACCCTTTCCCAAAGAAAGATGACCTGAATGACCGAGAACTGAGACATTTATGTATATTGAACATATTGGGGGCTCCATAAATTTAGTTCAGGACATCTGATGTTGTGTATTTAATTTAAAGTCGTTAATAATATTCATGTGGACTGGCTCAGTACATCATGTTTTAACTCAGTCTTCCTCTGTAAATTAGATTTTGTCGTACGTAACTGAATTGTGCTCGAGCTTGTTGCGCTTAATCTCAAAGATATGATCAGAACAGGGACAGTTTGACATGTTGACAGGAGACGACGGCGGAAAAACGTTTTAATTGCCCTCGTCTCGTCTCAGTTGCAGCATGAGCAGCGGAAAGAGCGGCCAATGGTGCGACGCAAATCTGAGTTGCCTCAGGATATCTACACCACAAAAGCCTTGGAGTCCCACCGCAGAGCTGAAGACATGTTGACCACCCACGATGGACTCTAGGTCCCACCACCTGCCGGCTCTTGGTTCAACTGCCCCCTTCTACCCTTGACAGCCATGGACATCCTCTTTGCCCAGGTGCCAGAGTTACACTGGCGACCCGTGTTGGGCTCCCCAACCATCCCTCCTCTTACCTTGAGTTTACCCAGAATCCTCAGTTCTGTTTCATTCCTGCTGCCTCAGTGCAGAAGCCGTGTGTCCGCCTCCCTCAGATTTCTGCTTTCTCAGGTTTTTTTTCTTTATTTGGAGAGGAGCGGGAGTGTGTTTGTGTGTCTTTTAGCCCTCGCGACATTCAGTGTGTTCTCCACCTATTTCCCCTCACCTTCCTTTCTCCTTCCACCCATGCCCCCCCCCTGTGCGCTCACTGTAAATGTGGAACCTGGGAGTACGGACGCCACAACGCTGGTTTCTTCATTCCTTCTTGCAAAACGTGTTCCCAAACGGATTGGACATGGAAACATAGGAACTGACTGACTCACTGTCTAAGGATCGTCTCTGCTTGGTTTTCTTTTCTTTCAAAGGGAACAAAAACAGAACCTGTTGGTCAGATGAAAGACAAGACTTTCCTGTCATCTGTTGTATGTTTTCTTTTTATGTTTTTTTTTTTTTTTTTTTTTTTTTTTTTTTTTTTTTTTTTTTATTTGCTCAATCTAACGGACATCTTGTCAGTGCCAAGATTGTTGTGTTCTTTATGTTTGTTTCATGTTTGTATCTGTGACTTTTAACAGGGACGCCTGCCTTTTTTTTTTTTTTTTTAAACTGGTGTTTGAAACAATTTCATTTGCTTTAGTTTTTTTTTAGCACACCAGACCAAACTGAGGCCTGTCCTTAGCCTTGCAATGTCCAGGAAAGATGGCAAGGAAAGGAGAAGTTGTCTTGTGGACATCCGACACTTTCCATTTTATTGTTTTGTGCCATATGACGCTCTACTTTTTACACGCTTGCTTCCTTTTACTTTCATTGGCAATATTTGAAAACAAGACCGTAGTGATGCCTTGACAGTTCAAACAATGGTACTTACTGCTTTTGGAGTTGTAGTAGATGAGAATGAACCTGAATGAAAGCAGTTTGCTAGCCAAGTTGCAGTAGAACTATCCGTGGGACTCAGATGCAAATAAAGGCTGCGTATAAAATAAAAAGATGTGAGAGCAGCAGCGGGATGTTCAAGGTTGAGTGGTGGGTTTTATATATACTGTAAAATGAATAGGGATTATCTTTGTAAAGGAAATATAATCAGATTAGTTTTTGTTGAATGAGAGAGGAGGCACAGCTCTGTACTGTCACCTTAAAAACTCCACTTAATGACGATTTTTAGCAGCCGTTACTACATTAGGACCTCTGCTCTTCTTTAAGAGCACGAAGGTGTGTTGGTACTGTATGCTTTAAAGATTTTAATGTCCTCTATAATTAAAAAAATATTAATTTATGATCAAACTTAAGAGCCGGTAACCTCAGTAGTTTATTAACGTACTGACATCAAACTATTAACAGACTTATGACTTGATGAGAGCTACCAAAACAATGACGTCTTTAAAATTTAAAGGTGTGACATGTTTGTGTTGCTGCCATTCCTAATTTCAGGTGTTTGGTGTGCGGGTTTTCATATATTGTATTCTTCTCAGTGAGGAAGTTGCTCAAGGTTGGAAAATATCTTCCGGTCAGTACCATTGTTTAAACGAAGGATGTCTGCTCGAGTTCTTCATATTTGATGTGTTGTATTTCTTTGTCTTGTCTCTGGAGGTTAGTAGCGTGGATGTCAGGTTTTGGATTTTTTTTTTTTTTTTTTATTAAATTTTTTTTATTTCTTCTGGCCTTTCAGGATGCCCAACGCTGAAACACACTGGTATCAGATGGCCACAAAAATGCCAGATGCTGAAAATAAACTGACATTGTGACTTGGCTTGTTAACTGTATTAATACTGTATTTGCTTGAATGCAAAAAGATGTAAATTAAAACTACCATGTTAAACATGTACCTTTTACCCTGGAGGAATGCCATTCACCAAACTGATTGATTTCTGTTGTTCGAGGTAATTGCATTTATGAAACAGTCCTGCTTGCTGGGAGAGATGTTTTATGGATTTTATGAGTTTGAGTCAAGAGATGTTTGAGGTTTATTTTAGTGCTGAAAAACAAGTCACCCGTGATAACGAGATGATTTTGAAAATGATTCGGTGGCTTGTTCTGTCTCTGCAGGATCTTTGCAGATCTTTTAATTTTAACATATTATTTCCAAAACATGATAACTTAAAGTGTCCTTTTGTATGTGACCTGTACTATATGATTCATTTAATATTGTATATATGATTTACCTTGTTTCATGTAGTGTTATATATCTAGATTAATTTTGTACAAATTGTCCCTCTGTACAGAATAAAACATCGATAGCAAGTGAAAGAAGTCAATCTGGCACATACCGTCTTTTTCTTCTGTTCTGGATGTACTTTCAGCGACATAAGGATTTAGAAAATGTTCTTATTTTTATTAAAATCTGCAACGTTTCTTCCCTCCTCTATATAACTGACAAATGTTCATGCCCATTGTGTGCTCCTATCACTGTCTTTAGTGGTGTACAACTATATAGAATGAATAAAGAGATTATTTGAATATATATTTTCAACCATGCATCCATTTTGGCTTTACTTTACTGGAAGGGCACGTCTTAAATGACTATTTTGAAGCATAGTTTTATACTAGAATGGCTAGTGCAACAGAAGAATGATCAAAGTCATATTTGGATTATTTTCTGTATGTCAGTGGTAAGTAGCCAATTTGGCAGTGGGCTGTTTTGAACACAAGGGGGAGCCAGATACCTGGAAAAGGACATCTACTAACCAGTCCAAATGCAACACTGCAACACTTAATGTAGCATTCAATCAGCATTCAGACACAAATACAGCTACATCTCAACCAAAGCCAACATTTTCACAATCAGTGAAACTCATGTGATGAAAGCTTTAAAGCTTACTTGGAATAATTTTAGTCGTCCGTTCAGTGTGCTTTAGATGTTTACTGTGTTCACCAGCGACCAACTTAAACTATAGGAACAAATCTCACCCAGTTTTATCTGGAACAGCTGAAAGGACAAAGAGAGTTTTTAATCAACAGGACAGTTTTGTAACAGAAATAATCAGTTTAGCGCAAAAGGTTCAGTCTTAAAGCAACCGTCTCTATCTATTTCAGCTGATTCATCTTGTCTTTGTGCAGAATAATAACGTAAAATACTGTAGTGCGGACTAACATTCTATTTTGTTGTTGAGTATGAATTGTAGTGTGGTAAAGAGTGCTCATAAATATACATTTGAACTGTAAGATGAGTTCATTAGATTAGTTTCTTATCATCATGATAATATCTTAAGATTCATTCGTTTTTACACGTGCGTATATTATACATATAATATATACATATTTTTCAAGCAAAAATGTCAAACATTATTTGATTTTCTTCTTTTCTTTGTCTTACATGATAATAAACTGAATATATTTGAGTTTTGGACTGTTGGGCCATCAAAACAAGACATTTGAAAGATGCTACCCTTTTCATTTTTTCATCTCTTCATCTTCAAAACAAAATGATCAGCAGATTAATCAATAATTGATGAATAATTAATAGTGGCAACCTGACATTGAATTCAACCGACAATGGCCTGAGTTGTTCAGTTTCATTCATTCTTCATAAAGGGGTTTCAGACTCATTCTTCTGCATTGAGCAGATTACATGTGAGGAAGTGACGTAGGCAAAGAGATGAAAAAAAAAAGGGATCAACTATTTTTTATTACAAGTGCTTTATGGATTACTTCCTCTTTCAGTAATGAGAGTGTTTTTGTTTGGATGTTGTTGGCCCTGTGTTTCTGTAACAGTTGGCTGTAGTAGCTTATCTCCTGCTAGAGTATTAAATCTTGATGTCACATAAGGTGAAGGTGAGGCCATGAGTCACAAAGGATTGGTGAGAGGAAGGCCAGTTGTAAACAAGTGAAATATTTCGGGGAAACCAGACATTTGTTGTTTCCCCGAAGACATTTCCGCAAGATCTGCTGCCTTGTCCTGATCTGACACTGCTGTTGGAAATAAACCTGGGATACACAGTTGGCCTGAAGTACCGGCGCTGTAAATTCACTTCTCACTCTATTAAAAGAAGGCAAGTGAAGAGAAGGGGTGACTGAACTTTGATGGCAGAAGAAGCAGAGAAAACGTCAGCATTTGCTTTAGTGTCAAAATCATACATGAGAGAGCTGGAGAACACACGTTTTAAAGGCAGTTCTCGTTCCCAACAGTGCATGACAATAAGTAGTACGCTTAATTTTTTTAACCCACAGTTTTGTGCCATCCGTCACACCTACAATGCATGCAGGCCCTGTGGTTAAGACACATACTGTTGTCTATCCAATAGAAAGTCACATTTGCCAAAGAACTATCAACATTTACCAGATGATTAAGAGTTCACCCATGAAAACCGCAAATTGATTTACTTTTCTCCTGTCTCTGTGCAGAAGCTCCTATAATCCCTTTTAACAGTCACATATGTTTTCCATCATTCTGTATCTAGTCCTGATGTCTGAAAAGTTAATGCGATCACATGTGTCTTCACACTAGAAAGTTCCCTTTTTTGAGCTCTGCTATTCATTCCAGCAGAGCTGCAGGCCTGAGGAGGAGAACTCCTCATTGAGTTTGAACTACTGCCTGTGTATTTTTGTAATCACATAAATATTCCTGATGCATGAATATATATAAAAATGACGAATTCATAGAAGCTAATGCAAAAAAAACTGCTTCCCATATCCCACACCGAAAGGATTGAAAAAAGTTTGGTCTACTCATTTAAACATACTGTGAATATATATAATTACGTTTTTAACATAAAAGGTTGCAGACAAAACAGCGCAAACACCAAAAATAGTGAAAATAAGGCTCAAAGTAGACAAAGAACAGACACAATATGTAAGCATATGTTGCATGTAAATCTACCCTGAGTCCTAGGGACACTGCAGTGAAACAGTAGCAGTAACAGAAGGAGTGTAGAGCCTAAACGTGGGGATTTAAATGATTGTGATTTAAGTCAACATAATACCAAAGTTATAAAAGCTAATGTGACTCCAGATGTGTTTTACAACAGCGTCTTCTGCAGTCGGGGAATTAGACGAGGTAGCGCAGCTGCCAGTCTGCTCTAAGCAAACGCTTTAATGTGCCGTGACCTCGGTGATAATGAAAGATTATCGAAGCAATTTCACCCCCCCTGTCTTTCCTCACATTAACCATGAGTCAAAGTGAACCTGCAGCCATGGTGTCACTCATTTTGTCTCTATTTGGGACTTTTTAAACATCTTCACTGAGAGATTACTTAAAGAGGGAAAATGACTATATCACTGCACTTTATTACCGGTTCTTATGATGTTTCATTTGACAGTTATATTGCTAACACAGCCTACCGTGACCATGTGGGCCTATGATCAGATATGTGTTTTTCTTGGACGTCTGCCAGTGTGACTGTTGGGGTTATGGTGTTCACTTTTCCAGCAAATCAAGTTCTGCAATGATGGAGCAGCAATGCAGATAAAAATCAGAGGCGCCAAAAGGCTAATCTCATACTGTGAAAATACTCCACTACAAATCGTGCATTCAAATCTTATTATCAACAATTTCTACTTGAATTATCAAAAGTAAAATGTGCAGTAAAGTGGTCCCTGCCAGTGTTTTGTTATTATATCTGATGTTTTTGGATTAACATTACCACTGGATTCATTTGTATGTTGCATTTTACTGCTGTAGATGTTTAACCACTTCAAGTCCTCCTGGATAGTTTAAATCTGCAGCGATACATCACAATATCATCATATCATCGCCATCCTGTAAACTACGTTTCTAAAAAAAAAAAACCTGTTTCATGAGAAAAACAGCCTCTTCTCAGCTCTGTGATAATACATTTTCCAGTTAATCCAAGCAGGGTTTTAAATAGTTTGTTCTCTCTGCCAGGCAAGCGGGGAATCATGCGTTTGGTTGTGTGTGTATGTGTCCAAAGCTAACCTGGCATGCTACTGGCCCCATCAACCTAATATCTTTGTACACCTTTATGACTGTATGATCAGTGACCTGTTGTGGTTGGGGTCATCCCAAGAAAAAAAAATAAAAATATTGACTGCTGACTCCTCCTAACTAGCCAATAGGGGCCACAATTCAACAACTGCTTCAGTTTGAAGTCTTGTTTCAGCTAGGGACAACGTACGTGGTTGTCATGTTAGTGTTGGCAGATTCTTTTGTTGGCTTTCTCACTTTGAAACCGACCTTTTACATTGGTGTTTGGGGATTGTCTGACATTCCTCTCCATATAGACTATCTACTCTGATTACACCTTGATTATGTAACCTACATATTGTTTCTTCTTCATTTCACTGAACACACAACCTGCCCTGAATTCTCTGACCCCCACCTACATGCCCCCAGACACACCTGGGGGTTTAGCTCAGTTGGTAGAGCAGCTGCCCCTTGTGCGAAGGCCGAGTCCTTGCTGCGGAAGCGCAGGGTTTAAATCTGACCTCTGGCTCTTTCCCGCATGTCATTCCCTGTCTCTCTCTCCCTGCATTCCTGTCACTCTTCAGCTGTCTCTATCAAATAAAGCTTAGTTACATTTCACCACTGCTTTTATCACACCCCACTGAATGTAATACAAGTTGAAAAGTATCAGTATTCCAGGAAAGATGTAGGAGTACCAAAAGAAACAAACGAGAGAGAAAGAAAAATGCTGTGTCCTCAAGGAAATTAACATTAAATTCACTGAATTTGTTGTGTACGTAACGTGTTTGAGAAATTAAGGCTAAATTAATTCTTACTGATCCAGGTCAGAGACCGGCCTGCTCTCTCAAATCCCACAGCATCTCCTGGGCTTGTGTATCACAGTGTATTGTTGCCAAGCTGTCCTTACTTGCCCTACCTGACTCACAGGTGGCCCTGAGCCAAGACTGACAGACTGCTGGAAGGGAAACCTACCACCATCTGGAACATCACACGCAGCTAGTAACAGCCAACTCATAGACAAAAGGTTACGTCCCCTTGCTATATCTATCTATCTATCTATCTATCTATCTATCTATCTATCTATCTATCTATCTATCTATCTATCATAGCACTGTGTACCTTTGATGTGTATTATTGTTGTTGAGTTGTATCGATAAGGATTTTTAAGGTTTTAATATTTGTTGACTCCAATTAGTTGGCTACCAACTAATCATTGTAATCATATATATTTAGGATCCCATTATAAGATAACAAAAACAGAAGCTTTATTGTGTCTTCTTCTTTGTGCTCTTTAATTGAAATGCCTGTGCAGCATCAACTAACTGCACGACAGGGACAGCGGAGCTGTAAAACGAGCTCTGGAGTGATTATATGTTGTGATGGAAGATTGTTTTCAGTTGAATTGCAAACAAATTGCAGCTTTTCATTTCACAATCAAATCTGCCTGAGCAATTGCCCAACTCTATATTTTTGAGTGCCAGTGATGCTCACACACGCCTCAGTTTCCTTCAGATACTGAATCACACCTGAAGCAGGAGACTGAAAGCTATAACTGATGCTGTCATGAAGCTAAATGTGTTTATTGTTGAGTAATGAATAAACTCAGTTCATCTCCGGACGCTGCTGTCATTACTTGAATGTGAATGACATATTTAAGTAGGGCATGAGTCAGTTTGGAAGACCTTTTCAGATCTTGACGTTAATTAGCAGCGACTCTAATAAAACCTGACAAGGTTTTTTGTGCACCTGATTTTTGTGTACCCTCTGGTGTTAAGCAACACACAAACACACACACACACACACACACTAGCAATCATTGTTTAGGATCATTAAGCACTGTGGTGCAGGACACCTTAATTTCTCAAAATGCAATTTCCTCCGCTGACTAAAAAATGTGATATTTTAGATTACATGAAGGCAGCCACTGAAATGGAGTATATTAAGCCACCCCAAAGGTACTAAGCTATATTAGACAAACTGTCAAATAAGAAAAATATACATCCTAACTGATGCTGGGCTTGCTCTTTCTCGTGATGCCTGAAGGATGTACAGTGATATTTTAATGTTACAGATAACTTTTATGGGAGAAAACACGAGAGGTATAAAACATGCACCATCTGTCTCTTGTACAGTCTTGAACCCTCTGCATCATCGTGATGATTCCTTTCCTCGTGAAATGAAAAATAAAATTTTTAAAAAAATAATCCAACCTGAACATGTGCCATGTCGATTTGCGCACCTCAGGAGCCTTTGTGAGATGCAGCCAGGCGTTTGAGGTTTCTAGGCTGAAGTCCTGCTTTGATCCTACAGGGGGAGTTGTTACTCCGCAGGGACCGGCCCACGAGCCTAGGATGAAGAGAAAGATGTGAGATGGAGGAGAGGGCAGCTGAGGTGAGTGGCGGGGTGGCAGCCGCAGCCTAAAGCTTCACCACAGCCCCAGCAGGGTAATCTAATCAGCTGTTTCAGAGACTCTCTTGGACTGTGCATCTCTCTCTCTCTCACTTCTTGGGTATGAGACGAGCTCATTCCTTGTTTTCAAGTGATATGCCTCATCTCATTATCTTCAGTCAGGTATGTGGAGAGGTTTGAAAACAACTGATAAACTCTGTGTTTTTTCCCTGTAGAAAGATATGGTTTAAGGTATTTTATTTGTGGGTGATTTTAATCTTTGCTTGTCTTGTGAGTGAAATTGCCCTTCATATGAGGGTGTCTACCCACTTCAGATGATCTTATTATACTGCTGTTTTGTAATGAAACGTTTCCCCAAACCACTTTAGTGCAAAGTAAATGCTATTAGTGTGCTGTATTCATTTTAAAATTGCATATCTTTCCGATGCAATTTAATATAAACCTCTATTTCACTATTGCACTGAGACACACATCCATATGAAAAATAAATCATGAGGGAGGGTGCGAATGTTAAAGAGGCAAACGGTTGGTAATTTTCAGGCAATATAAATGATAACTGGCAGGATTTACTCATAAATAGTCTCTCAATCACAATGCACAGCAGGAACAAGTGAAGGTTAAAGCTACAATATATAATGTGTCAGCTGCACAGCTAGCCAGCACTTGCTACTGACATAATAATGTCTTATTTAAAAAAGGAAAAAGTATAGAGTAAGAGTAAGAACTGGAAAAAAAAATCATTTCTTGAATGATTCAACACAGATATCTAGTTGCAAGGAAGTTTATTTCAAAGTTAATTAAAATTCTAGAGGCTGTGCTGACAGTAGTGTGCCATCAAAACGTCTGACATTTGATCATGCACCTGGAAAATTACAATATTTCCAATCAGTGAAAATCAGATGGGACCAAAAATATCCCTTAATGAGAGTGGAAATCCCATGACTTATCAAAGACTGCATCAAGTTGTGTTTCTGTTGGGCTAACAACATGCACTCCATTTAATTATCTACATACTTATGATTTTAGATGATAAGTTAAGGGCAAAACACACAAGACAAACCATTCAACACCTTAAGATCTTTGATGGCATACCCTAGAGACAGCATGACATCAACTTTAAGGAACAGTACATCAGTGAAATGCCAAGACCCTGACCAGAAGACTGCATGGACTGGGAAGGAAGGTGTCAAGGGAATGACATAGGCTAGGATTTAGTGGACAAAGGTGGAGAAAGATCAAGACGAGGATGCCCCCCACCATCCTTACACTAAGTAAGTGTAGTGCTGTTACTTAGTTAACATGATGACAACTGATCTATCTGATGAGACAGATATATATGCGTGTATATGAAAAGACATTTAAGAACATTCAAACGCACCCAATGACAAACTTTGTCCACCAGAGAGAACATTTGACCAATGTACGAGGTACATCGACTGACCTCACCTGGTCTCTCAACATCAACTCCACAGCTAAGAAGGCCTCAACTTTCTGTGGAGACTGAAGAGAGCCAGTCTGCCACTTGCCGATCCTAACCATCTTCTGTGCAGTCACTGTAGAGAGCACGCTGGCCAATTGCATCACACCCAGACACTGAAGGAGCACGCAGATCCTCTCCCGCCCTGAAGGATCCCTCCCACACAGACTGTTTGCCCTTCTGCTATCAGGCAGAAGCTTTCACAGCATCAGAACCAGGTCTGCAAAGTTCTGCATAGCTTCTTCTCCCAAGCTGTCAGACTTGCTTAACACTGTGCTGCCATCCACCACAAAAGACACCTCAACCCCACCCACTTTCTTCACACATAGCTCACCTGGCCTACATCTCTCTGCTTCTGCAATGGATGTTTCATGACTACCCTGTACCGATGCATTACACCAGACCATCGTCAGCACTGTGCCCCAAATTTATACTATGTAATTGGTGCATTATTATATTATCTTTTCACACACCACACTTAAACACCAGCAGTCAAGTCTGGCCACAATCACACATTTGTAGTTCTGTTTAAAATTGTACTTGTTTTAGAAGCCAAAATGGATCTCGAGTAACATTTCTTTTGTCAGACTACTAATCACTAAGGTAATATTACTGCCTCTGAGACACAAATGCAAGCATTTTCAATACAGATCTGTCAATAACATTAGCTCATTTAGATTTTTTTTTTCTTTATTTGACAGAGACAATTTGAAGAGTGACAGGAATATGGGGAGAGTGAGATGGGTAATGACATGCGGGAAGCGGGAAAGAGCCACAGGTCGTATCTGAACCCTGGGCTGCCGCGGCAAGGTCTGAGCCTTTGTACATGGGGCGGACACTCTACCAACGGAGCTAAACGACACCACTTCATTTAGAAATATTACAAACAAAACACTGAAAATGCTTAAACTATGAAATCACAGGAATGTACTTTAAAATATGTTCTGTATTTCCTGTAATATTTTGTCTGGTCAAAGAAGGTAGCGTGTAGCTTACATCCATGATTAGTTATGAGCTGCAATATGACACAGGAAATATATGGAAGGAGTGCAGCTCAGGAGTAATCCTCCCTCAAGCAGGTAGCTCTGGTTCTCCAACCAGTTCTGTTCAGGATTCAACAACAATAAATAATCTTATACGAATAAACCTGTTTCCTGTGTGAACTGTCTGTAACTAAATAAGGTCGACTGTATTTTTAACCTCTGTTATAACGGTGATACTTGAAGAGTTGAGTGTTTTCTGGAGTGGTACACGGTGTTTGAGAAACACTGCAATGCATGTGATCAACTGGCAGCGGAGTGTATATCCAACGGACACGTTTTCAAATTGGCGGGACATTTAAACTGCAGCCGCTCGTTGCTAGGTTACAGCCGCCCTGCGTAACACAGCATGTCATTATCAAGCTCACCTGCCAAAAGTCGGGCTACGTCACGTCAGGTCAGTTTTGTGGGTGAAATGTTGTCGCTCTCCTGCTGCTCTTAGTCTGTGATAGTTTCTCGGTAGCTCCTTACAAGCTGACAACCTCAAACGCCACTACTGCCCTGACTGTATCCGAGCTTACCTGTCCAGCTGTGGGTCCGTGAAGACGTCCGACACCGCCGGGCCGCCTCGTTTCAACAAGCTAGCAAAGTAGGCTATTCTAACATGTGTATGAGTTGATGTCTTGATTCTGCTCGGTTTGTGTGCTGCAACATTTACTACCAGGTGCCACAGACATATATACGTAGACGCCGCATTGAACGCTGAATCGTACGTCGACGTCGTCGCCATTTTGGATGTGGCAAAGTGGAGCGCAACCCTTAAGTTGCAGAGTGGCAACACACGGAAAAAGCTGTGCAAGAGTATTCTTTACCAAGGTTTGTAACTTACACACACACACACACACAGACTGCAGTTGTATAGCTGTATAGATATGTATGTTCATCAATCCCCCCTGTGTATGTATAAAATATATATAGATATATATATATATAATATATATATATATATATATAGAATATATATATATATGTATGTATATACAAGGGGCGCCGCCAAGAATTTTGGGCCCCATGACAAAAAAATCAAATTGGGCCCCCTCTGTGCAGTTATTGTCACCACATCTCTAGGACCTAACTATCCCATCAAAAGCTTTACATAACTCTAATTAAAAGCTTGCAACTGTTTTGCGTCTTGTAGTTCAATACTAGTACTAGCACAATATTTACTGCTGGTGATTTGTACATGCATGCAAGTCTGCATACAGTATGCAGTGCAGTTCACTATTGGATGCGAGATTAAAAGCCACCATTAAAAATGTGCTAAAGGCCATTTTTTTACAGTATCAATGTATTTTATTAGGGAAAAATTTTCGACCGAAACCGAATAAAAATTAAATGGTTTGGCCGAATACCGAACCGATATGAAATGCTGGTGTTAAATTTTTCACTATTTTTCTACTACGGCATAAAAAGCCTAGAATAAATTTGTAGACATGTGTTTTTTTCAAAGAAAGTAAATGTTTATTTAATATCCTTCAAATATTCCAGTAGAATTTCCAGTTAGTATCAGTTCATTTATATTGTTAGAAAGCCCGTTTGTTTAATCCTGTTTATTGTTCTTGAAAGAATATATTAGTTTTATTATATTTCCGAATTTCCATTTTCCCACGTTCTTGAATGCATCTTAGTCATCCGACGGTCATTGAACGCACCTGGTGGTGAGATGCAGTAATGTAGAGAGAATATATCTTCGCTAAAGAGCAGTGTATGATGTATTTTTTCCTGTGTTTTTTCCTATATCCTGCATCGTGGGTTTATTGTGTGTGAATGAGAAAGAATCAGCAACCCTGGCCAGATCACTGCGCACGTTGTTTCATTGCATCAATTGCACACGCCACTACGCCTTACTATCTGCCACTCACCGAAGGCTCCTGTCAGTCGTGGGCTCTTGGAATGCCCTAACTTTTCCCCAAATATGTAAAATGTATATATGTTCATCAATTGCACCCCCCTCTGTGAGATATATATATAATATATATAGATATATATATATATATTATATATAATATATATATATATATATATATAATAGTATGTATGTGGTGTGTGTGTGTGTGTGTGTGTGTGTATGTATGTTGGTATGTATGTGTATATATGTATATAATATAAGTATATATATATATATATATAGATATATATATATATATATATATATATATATATATACAACACACATCAGATCATTATATCTCAATAATATGAAAAGGATTAATCTAAATCAGTTAAATGTAAACGTTAGTGCTCTTTATTCAGAAAACCCTCATGTCACGTCTACATTTCATGATCTGGTTATTATAGACACAGATTAAATGTTAAATATAAATATTTCAATATTTATCATCACAGTAACAGTGTTACACACATTATTAGCTGTAAACACTCAGCATTAGAAACATACATGCATTGGTTTGGTGCTTACATAAGGAGTAAACATTTATAATCATCACTTTAAAAGTTACATACGTTGTTTTTGATGCCTATTTGTTTCCCAGATATATTAGTGTGTGTGTGAATAGGTGTATAAGAGGCATTGACTTTAGAAAGGCGCTCTATGAAGTTCAATCCATTTCCCTTTATTAGTTTACAGGGCAGATCTGCCACATCCGATATGGCAGATGTGGCAGATCGTAACGCAGCAACGGACCAACCTGCTCAATGAGGCGTCTACGTATATATGTCTTTGCCGGGTACCTGCAAGGCTTGCTTGATTTGCTTTGATGTCAGTTGTGAATTAGCTCATTTAATTCAGTGACTGAGCTTATAGCTGTTTGTTGTTGTTTGACACATATTATGATGCTGATTAGTGTTATGACTGCTGTGGCATTAGGCACTTCTCTCCTGGTTATTAGATTGTTTGTGCTGGATAGTGTAATACAACATTGGTGTAAGGTGTTTAAATATGACTTTTGTCTTGCTAATTGGAAACTCAGCATATCTTCTTAGGTACAGGATGGGTAGTCACATTTTCAATTTCGAGACATACTGTTCTACATTCAGGTAAGTGAACAGTTTAGACTTGTCATGAAGTGTTGAGCTCCTGTTCTGTGGTTTGCTGCCTCTGTCAATCTTGACTTTATAATCCTCACTCATATGCTAAGTTTGATGCTTGTGGAGTGACAGGGTCAGAGCCTTTATGCTGAATAGCAACACTATTATGCAATAAAACATTGACCTTCGTGCTAATAGAGCAGGTGGACTACTTCAAACAGCAAATGCCATATATTGAATGAGTGTGGCTGTTGTTTTAGCTGGCATCTTCTAACTGAATTGATCACAACCTGTTTTTTATGCAAATAGGGTGTTAGAAGATTTTTAATCTTCTTGGTGTGCCCCTGAAAGATATCTGAACTATCATAGATGTTTCCAAGGATGGAGCAAGCACTCTGAAATGCACTCTACGCTACGAAGGGATGGATTTGTCTTAAAAATTGTGTTATGAATACGAGCACTGAATTAAAATATGGTTATAAGTTTGAACAAAATGAGATGTGTGAGATGTGTTTTTAATCATCTCCTTAACAGTTTTGTTCAGTTGTATTATAATGAACTAATCCTCAGCAGAGCTGCACAAAATGTACTGCGTGATGACCTCTTCAGATGTGAAATAAACAAGGCTTAGCGTTGCTAAATCCTCAATGAGCTTTTGTTTTGCATTTTGCTCGGCGCGTTCATGTATTTGCAGCAACCAGCACATTGAGTGTCCAAATCAGAGCAGAATGAATTGGAACAAATGAGAAACACACTTCCAGATGTCTTTGCAAGTGTTTACAGGAAAACTTGAATGTAATTTCTGTGATTTTGTTCTCAAGAGGGACTTGATAGAGTTTGACAAAGGAAACCTCAACAAAAATAGAAAAATAAAGTGGGTGACTGTGGTCCAAGTCAAAGCACATAAATGTGAAGATCTTTTGGTTTCCTTAGATGGTGAACTGAATATCTTTGAGTTTTTGATGTTAGTCGGATAAAGATGACATCAGCTTAGACTCCAGGACTTTATGACATTTATGTCATTCTTTACTAGTTTATGGCCTCTTTTACACTATTTGATTAATCAGTTAGGTAAAGACGTTATGGTTGCAGTATGGATTGTTGCTCACAGTATTTTTAGTACTCTACACACTGTAGGGCCTTCATATTTATTTAATCTTTGTTCACTTTACAGCTTCTCAAATTTAGTGGTTTTCATTATCCTCTTTTATAATAACTTAGCTAATCAAGAGAATAATTTGGCGGGAAAAAAAAATCAACTGAGAAGTTAAGGAGCATGTTGCAAATTGCAAACCACACTCCATTGCTTACTGCCACAGTAACAATAAAAATCAACAAAAACACAGGGTGAGACACCCAGATAATTGATTATTGACTATTGATATTTCAGTGCACTATTTCAGCAATAAAATCAACAACAACAACTATAAAAGTACTAATAAAGTACTAAGTATTACTCATCCAGTCGTGGTGGGCAGCCAACTTGCTGCTTTTTTAGCACCATATCAATCCCTGTCCTTGTGATACCTTACATAAAAATGGTTCCCATGAGTTCACTGCAGTGATGTAAACACATTTAAAATTTGAGAAAAATAAAGCAATGGTATCAGATTGAGATGGGCTGACTTGAGGTATCTGGAGAGAAAAAGAGGGATCTTGACATCCCTAGGATGAGATTACTGGGAAATAACATCGAGTGGTGCAATTTTTACTAGAAAGAATATTCTGTTTTTATTCCAAGAAAATTATTTATGTGTCAGTTGCTGCCGTTGACGTCAGTGGCTCCAGTTTTATTCCCAACCACCAATTCTTAGCCATGTCATGGGGATAGTGTTGTATAAATTCATTAAATTATATTGCTGTTGAATCTTTTTGCGCTTATTTAATTATCAGAAAGACAAAAGCATGTGTTTTATATCAAATAGAAATTAGAAACCTATCTTCCATTTATTATAGATGAATTTAGCAGTGATGGAGAAAATGTTCAACATACTGACTAATGATTATCTGGCATGCACTCCTCCCACATGCAAGCTGTTTTTATGACATTTCCTCTTTTATAGCATTCATGTCTCCTGCTGATCTCTCCATATGGTTTATATGTTTGAGTTACCGCACATGTTCTGTACTTGAGTCAGCCCCTCACATATCTCCATCACTTTCTAACATGAGATGAAAGGGAGTGTATCTGAACGCTGCTGACGACCACTGATCACAAATGTTGAAATCTGTAATCATATGGAAGCCTAATGTATGTGAGAGACATCTGAAGGTGTCTGAACGTTTATGCTTTATGAATATTGCTTGAATGTTGAAGTTTAATGGCTTGAGCTATAATTATCACGTTGATGAGAAGGCAAGATGTTCATAGTGACACCTCAGTAATGACCATGTTTGCCGAATTATATACATCCACATCCTACATGGCGTGACATGCTTACAATTTAAGTTGAGTTAGGTGCGAGTATGAATGAAAGCCGGAGTCGTTGAACTCTTTAGGTGCCCGTCTATAACCTCCCAAAGGATGAGGATGTGGGTTAATTTGTCTTTTTATTAGGTTCAAAGGGTGCCATTTTCTTTTATGAGCCAAATATCATGGAGATTTGAATAAGATTTGAGGCAGCTAATGATGGGAAGGATGGAAAGTTCATTCATCACCGACTGTCTTTTCTAGTGTTACGTGTAGTTATTAAATGTTTATATACCTCTTTGAAGAAAAGTAGATGCACACATTCTTGACTGTAATTGCTGGAACTTCCATGTCCATAATAACAGAGATCTCCAGCGTTCACATGATTAAAACTTACCCCATTGCGGACAAGAACATACAGCAAACTGTGATGACTTAATCTTTACTGGCATTCTATATTTTGAACTTGGAAGAACCTAGCCTCTCGGGTAGTATAGAGACTAGAGGAATTCATGGCAGCATTCCCGCTACGACATAACGTATTCATTCGTGTTTAGTAGTAATGAGCACAACTGGCAGTAAACTAATAAAATTCAGCATGTTCTTAGACATTCAGCTGTTGAATATAGACAGCTGTTGTATACGTCCCTTCCAGCTGGACGGTCACGGTGTCTCTCCAGGTGTGCTCATTTACTGTCTGCACCATCATGTGGTGTGTCAATGTGCAATCTTTGTACCAAAAGCTGTTATGGCATCATTTATAGACAGAATGCTTTCATCCATGTACATATGTGATGTTTGTGCTGTTTTAGCCATGCTGGTGGTGTTGGTGTTGTGGCTTTATGCATGGAAATGTAGTTTGGTCGGTTCATCGCTTTCATCCAGAGTAAAATATCTGGACAGCAGTCAAATGGATTGCTATGAAACTCTGAACATGCATTGATTTCCTAGAGGTCGAATCTTACTGACTTTGGAAACCGTAGCGTATCCTAATGGATTGATGCACATCAACCTGCGATGGTGCGGGCTCACATTAGGTGCAGGGTGCAGGTTTTGATACATAACATTTGACACACGTGCAATCAGTTAGTAGTGTGTGTTGTCCTGTTGATATGTCATATTAGTTAGCACAGTGGTTGAGTCATTGAGTCATTGCCCTATTACTTCGGTATCATGGAATATATACGCGTATATATGGGTGTGTCTTTATTAGGGATGCACCGATCCAATATTTGTATCGGTATCGGTACCGATATTGAAGAAATTTCTGGATCGGGTATCGGTGACAATGGGCCGATCCATATCGGTCGATCTATTCAGTGTAATTCTATGCTGTGCACTGTGAGTGACGTCATACGCAAGCGACACGCCGTGCGGAGCCTGCAGTGTTACAAAATGGAGCGAGCGAAAGGGTCAGCTATCTGGAGCTATTACACATTACCTCAGTCAACAAGCTCCATGGCTACGTGCAACATCTGTAAAGTTAATGTTCCGAGAGGCGGTATTAAAACGTCTGGTTATAATACAACAAACCTAATAAAGCACTTACAAAAATTTCACGTGAGAGAGCATGCAGAGTTCGTTGAACAGAATAAACAAAAAAAAGGCAGCATGAAGCAGCTAACCTTAAAGGAAATGAAGGAAAGAGGAAACAAATTTCCAATAAACGGTGTGCAGGCAATCAAAATCACCAAAAGGATTTTGAACTTTATCGTCATGGATGGGCAACCGCTGTCGGTTGTTGGAGACAAGGGATTTCGGCTGCTAATTAACCACCTGGAGCCACTGTATGACATGGTAAGCCGAAAATATTTGTCCGAGACGGTTCTACCTGAACTGCATTGTAAACTGTCCAAACACATATTGGAGAGGATAAAAGACGTCAAAGCTCTGCGTTTCACGACAGATATCTGAAGCTCTGACGTTTCCTCCGTGTCACTTTTGAGTTTAACAGCACACTTCCGTGGGTCACACACCAGTGACGCAGCTACCCTAAAAGAAATGCTTGATAAGTGGCAAATTCCTTTGAATAAAGTCCATGTCATTCTGAGGGACAACGCCAGCAACATGCGAAAGGCGATGGACAACATGAGAGTGCGTAGTTTAGGCTGTGTTGCACATACAATGCATCTCGTTGTCATCGATGGACTTCTATCACAGCGCTTCACGGCTGCAAGATATCCATGAACTGCTAATTTTTAGAAATAAAGACTTCTAAAAATTAGCAGCAAGTTTCAGGACTTCAGGACAGAATTAAAACTGTCAGGGAAAAGGCGAGAAATATATTATATTGTGATTAATTACTATGCATGCTGCTGAGAGTAATCGCAGTCCACATAGAAATTCTGCCAACGTCTGCGGTCAGGAGTTCAGGCATGTTTTTCTCCAGATGCCTGGATTGTGGATTAGGGTGGTCTTATATTTTATATGTAGACAGTTTGTTTGACCTTCTCCCTTTCTTTGTAGATTTCAATTAAGTGCCCTGTAGTGTTTTTTTGTAAAAAAAAAAAAAAAAAAATATATATATATATTATATATATATATATATATATAATATAATATATAAATAAATAACAATATAAATCAAAACTATGCAACTGCACCACACAGATATAAAAACATAGGCTATATTAAATATCCATGTGTAAGATTTAGGGGTCTTCATTTACAGAATATGGCATTAATAAAAAATAATATAATAACCTGTAAATAAGAAATATTGTGTGTTTTTTTTTTTTTTTTACATTTTTTAACCCAGAACAGACAAACTAATTTTTTGGCGTATTTTGTAGTTTCTCCTAAGCGAGAGGCAGCTACCTCGCTACAAACGACTAAATCCTACACAATGGTCCTTTTAACTACAACAATGGACTTGTCTGTGATTATTAACCTTTGTCACCAATTTATCACCAATTTAAATCCTTACATGTTAATATCAGATAAAGCTGCACATCTGTCACTGTCACAACCAAGACCAAACAAACAACCAAGAAAAAAAAATGTTCAAAGTCTTCATTATCCCAGACATGCAAGGCTATCAGTGAATGTTGGAAGATGTGGGTGCTTCAGAATTCAAATTAAGTTCACAGCAGCAAAGCTGCCTCTCTATGCAATGGAGCCATCAGCAGAACAGCAGGGGTATTGAACAGACATTCACTCTAATTATAAATCAACCTCTTTCTGCTCAGCCTGCTCAGATTGCTCACACTGGTCTCTGTCTTTCTGTGTGTGTGTGTGTCTCTCTCTCCCCCTCTGTCTCTCTTTCTCTCTCGCCCACGTCTACCCGCAGCCAAATACTTTGGTTCATCCAAGGTAAATCTGCACTGGGTAAACAATCACCACCATAGGGGTTACAAATTAGACCAGCATTCTAAAAAGTTGAAGTGGAATGAACAAGTGTTCTCGTGCCTAAAGACACACTTTATCAAACATTTAATAAATATTAAGGTCAAATTACAGCAGCCCATGTAACTAGACCAAAGCAGTGAAGAATGATTCGTACTGGTCTGTACTTGTCTTGAATTTGTTTATATTGTAGTGAAGATTTCCAATTTTTCTAGTTTGTACTTATAGAGCTTTACCTCATAACTAATCTCCTGCAGTTGTTAGGGTATTAACAGGGCACTATGTCACATTCTTAAGTGATTCCTGGTAAGTCCTGTGACCTGAAGGTACAGATCCATAGCCAGGTCACCATCCTAGTTACCTCAGTGACTCGTGCCTGTCATGCTTAATGCCAATGTCTGATGTAATCTGCATCTCGAGTAAATCTGTCCTTAATTGCAATCAGTTGTACAAGGGGGCACCAGGTCCTTATTTTAACTAGCAAAACGAATGTTGGCCCTAAAAATATTTTCTAATAATTTCTTTGTGCAACTTTGCATGGTTGTCACAGTAACGTAACGTATACTAAGAAGACAAGTGTTAAAAGAATTTTTAAATGACTCTCCAATAAGGAAGACTGGATTCAAAGTATGAAAGTTGAATTTATTATTCTTGTACAAGAAGGAGCGTTTAACAGTGCAACACACAAGAGGGGTTACAGAGAAAATGGCTCCCAGAAGAGCCTTGACAATTAGTTCTTATAAACTCGAAAATGGGCTGTCTCGGACACCTCCCCATAGATACAGATAGCATCATAACGTCTTTCTCAGTTCTCTAATCAGTAGTAGGCAGAATATCCCTTTGTCTAAACGACACCCCCCTGACCCATCTCCGACCCTTTATCCTGTTCTGAACTTCCTCCTTCTATACATTAAGTTGAACTTCATCTCTCCCTGCTAACCTCAGAAAAAATGTAGTTCAATGCAAACAAGATCCTGAAGAATCACGACAGAAGGAGAAGTCAAAGCCAGTGATACAGCAGTTAAACCCCAGGAGATGACCCTTGCACTCCGGTAAGTAAGCTTGGCTAAACAATTAAATCAAAACCAACACACCTACACCAAAACAAAAGCACTCATTGGTTATAATCCTGTGTGTCATTCAACATGCCATGAAAGTCTGAGAGGAAATGCTTCCACATGCATGTGCTGTCATCTTCCTTCCTTTGCCTTTCCAGTTACCCAAACCACACCCTGAGGTGAAATGAGTCCAGAGGAGTGTGAGGGGCCCTACATTGTGATGGCTGAGCTTAAAAAGGATTTAAACACTACTACTTAACGGCTCTTAACCTCACCGACCCTTTTGGGACTAATACAAATCCTGTTGTGCTAGAGAATTACATTAAGCCATTGCTTTGAACCCGGGTCCCCAGTGAGCACATGAATTGGAGCATTTATGGTAGGTTTATTGTTGTTTAAGGTTTTCAGGCCGCAATTCCCTAACTTGACAAGTATGAGCCAAACCACACCCTGATTGTGTATGGGCCACTCATGAGCGTATGAGTGATTTTATTTAGTGAAGATTGTCCACGTTTTTCAATATTTTGTCAACATTTACTGCCAGTAATCAAACACTGAAATTAGACAAGTGGAAAAATCATCAGTGGTTGTTTTTATCTCTGTATTTCTCGTTCTTATGACTTGCATACAACTTCAACAATTAGCCTGAATTTCATGAAGTCATCGTCTGAACATCCTGATCTCACCTTATTCAGCTGTGACTGAAACTAAGTGGAGCCTGTGCTGCAGGTGCAGGAAGTGTTTTGTTTGGATTTGTGTTGTTTGGATTTTATCTTGCCTCCCTTAGAAATGACATGAATAGGTTCCAATTCTCTCCCACCACCTAATGATTGGCGAGCATGGCAGAGCTATAACCGTGACGGTAAATAAATTTCAAGCTGTGTCGAAATTAATCTGTTTGTTTTGCTCTGATTCCTGAACTCAAAACCACTTCATGACACACACAGATTTGTTTAATTTTGCACACAATTTATATCTTGTTTCCCCAGCAAAACCTTTTTTTTTGTTTGTTTGTCCCACTAAATGTTCAAACCACCATTTAATTGTAGAGATATACAACATATCTCTGTGTAATTTATCCCATGTATTACAAATTATAGTGAGGGGAGACCTGTATAGTTATAATCGGAGTTGAAGATTGAGCTTTGAACTACACTTCTTTCAGACTGGAAGCACCTCCTATAACCTGGGATGAAGCTGCATACTTTGTAGAACAATATAAGTCCTCCGTTCCACTCTGAAATCTGTTTTAATTCATTTGAATGTTTGCCCTTCACTTCACTGATTCACTTGATTCAATTTAAGCCCAAAATAAATGTGTGTATTCTGAGATTTTTTATTTATGTTGTTTGGTCTAGAGACAGTGCCACTGAGGAAAAGACAGGAGGCAGAGCTTGAGGTAGCAGAGATGACGATGCTAAAGGTTCTCTTTGGGAATGACCAAGATGGATAGGATCAGAAATGAGTACATCAGAGGGACAGCACATGTTAGAAGATTTGGAGATAAAGTCAGAGAGAGGCCAGACTGAGATGGTTCGGACATGTCCAGAGGAGAGATAGTCAATATATTGGTAGAAGGATGCTGAGGCCTAGAGGAAGACCAAAGAGGTTTATGGATGCAGTGAAAGAGGACATGAAGGTAGTTGGTGTGAGAGAAGAGGATGCAGAAGACAGGGTTAGACGGAGGCAACTGATTCGCTGTGGTGACCCCTGAAGGGAAAAGCCGAAAGGAGATGAAGAAGAACATTTGTATGGTAAATTCACATGGCAACATTCATACACTGATGGCTGAGTGGCTGTGCCATGCAAGGTGCCAACCTGCATATCCAGAGCAGTTATGAGTTCAGTTTCTTGCTCAAGGACACTTTGACACGTACTCTGGAGCAGCCAGGGCTTGAGCACAAATTAGTATTCAATTCAGAGTGTTTACAACATGTCTGGAGGGGATCTTTAACAACCACATACCTTATTCATACAATCACACTGTGTTATTTGTTACTTAGTGGCTGTTAGAGGAACGTAACAAATACCACACTACCAAAGAATGAGTCACTTTTATGAACAGTGCTGAAATCTACAGTTTATAATAATGATGATAATACGAACCTTTAAAATCCTGAAACTTATGGGTAACAAAATACATTCATTGGACCAGAAAAAAGTTTAAATATTTCTAGTAATACTGAGACAATTCATGTAACATCTTCAACCTTTTTTACTGGGGCAGATTGCTTCACTGCAGAGTAACTCAAAGCTACGTGCGGTCTTCTAACAGGTCGTAAATATAGCAAGGAGTGAGACAATGAAGAGCCTTAAATGTAATCAGTAAGCTCTTAAAATCTCAAAACACACTGGGAGTCAGAGGTTATGCGGTCACATCTCTGAGCAGGGCTGTCAGATGCTCACGATAATCTTAACCCTGACCCAACCTCGGACATGACTCCTCTTCTAACATTAATCCTAACCCAAAGATTAAACACAGCCTAGACATTCAATATCTATACACAGCTTTTCACGCATTAACAAGTAGGCAGACACGTGAAGTCTGGTACATTGTTTCTACCTCTTTTCTATGATAACAAGCACCAATGAAACAATGTATTTTTAATCTAAAACAATGGAGTCCTCGAATAAAGCAAGATGAAATACCTAACCAGATATGGTACCCATCTGCGCTGTCTTCCACAACCACATCAAATGAACAGATCTCAGTTGTCAATTAACAAATGGAAAGGAACAATTTGCTCTACAGAAAAAAAACAATGACTTTTAGAGCAGACTTGTTTGTGAAACAACCAACGTATTGTACCAGAACTATATTGTTATTTCAGCTGAACTTTGGTGAGTCACCATGTTATCTACCATTCCTTGATGTTTCCAGTAAACGTATCTTGACTCGTCCCAAGTCTCTACTGGAAATGTATCACTCCTTCTACAATGTAAGTTGAGACTTGGCTGATGCAAGAGCAAATCACAAAAGCATGCCTCTTTTCAAGAAAACCTCACTGTGTTCTGAGAAATCCTGACTGTTTTCTCCAGACAGTAAAAACGATTAGTCATGAGTTTGTCCCTTTGATGCAAAATTTACTGTAAGTAATTTACGAAATATGCTCTCCACATTCATTCTTCACCTATGAACTTTAAATATGAATGAAAGAAAGATCTATTCAGCTCTTTCACTACCAAATGACTGCTAATGTCTATGTAAACCTTTCTATCAAGTAGGTCTTTTCTACTATTCTTGGCTCACATTGGCTGTTGCAAATTAATTTGCATGCTTATTTGTTCTTCCTCTCATTTGACAAGCATCAAACTCCCACTATAAAGGTTTAAGAACACATTCACACATGTAATTACAGTAGCATACATTTGGCAGTGTTGTTGTTCTCGAAACTCACCTTACAAGTGAAAACCTGAACATTATTAGGTGAAAGGCTAATGTGGAAATCAACCCTGGGGACTCATTCACTCGGGCTCTTTACTGGTTATTTCAATGGCAAGCTGTTGGGCTGATATTCAAAAGTTCTTTTTTGGCAAGAGAAAGCTGTTTTAGATTAACAACCCCGCAGAGTTTTGGAGAGGTCCATACTGTAGGCTATAGAAATAGGGCCTCACTGCATAGTAAATGGAAACTTTAGGGAATAGTTCATGGTAAATTCATGAGACATAACAGTGAACATAGGGCAATCTTTTTAGTCAATAAACAGAGCGTCAACATTTGACAGGACATTGATTTATAATGTTTTTGAGCAGCATCTGATGAACACAATATGAGCAGAGACATTAATCAGTAAGAACAGAGCAACAACTAGTACAAGCCAGTTGAGAAATGTGCCGGTCCTCACACATGCAGAGCACGTAGGCGCTCTCTACATACATTCTGCTTCTCATTATGCTTACATACATGCTTCTCATTATGTTCAGGACATCCTCCCCCCAAGCCTATATCCATTTAGCTATTTATATGTCAACAGAATTACCACGGAGAAGCTCTCTGTCTCAAGTGGACATTTTCTGTTACTTAAGCCTTTTGTTCAGCTCTGATGTGTTACTCCATATGTGAGCCTTTCCTGATGCTTAAAGATCCCCTATAGTGCCTATGTGTTCCTTGTAAACCACGTTACACGGACCAGATTTTAGTGTTGTGTATGACCACATAAAAATAGATACATTTGTTTCATATTAAAAGTGGGATGCATTTTGTATAGTTGAAATTCACTCCTTCTCTCCCGTCTGCAGCCTCCTGAAAAGACTTTGGCTAATCTCAAGGCAGTGAGTGTACAAGTCTGTCCTCATCTGAACTTTGGGTAGATGCAAATACACAGCTGAGTCCGCTGCTGCTGCCTAGTCTCTCTCTCCCTCTCCCTCTCTGTCTCTCTTTGCTCAGCATTAGCTTGCTTTGCTGCATTGCCTCCCGCCTACTCACAGCATGTCAACAAGTAAGATCTGATAAGCGACTGTGTCAAGTTGGAATCATATCTAAATACGAGGAGTGTCATTTGGAATTCACAGACGAGTAAAGAGAGGCAGAGGGCGAAGACGAAGAGACGCAGAGGGATGCAGTCAATCAAGAGATACCCGATGCACACACACACACACACATATTGATGCAAACAAACAATGTAAAAAAGTTGCTTTATTTCCAGTGCCACGGAAAGAGCAGGAAAACCAAAAATACTGCATTGCATCATAGCATTAAATCCCAGTGACTTGTTTTGATCACAGCTACATTATGTCTCCATGCTACTCCCTGACTAAACTCCAAAGCAAGGATGAAGATAATGACAATCCACAAGAGCGATTTTAATCTGCAGCTTCAGAAATCACCAGCAAAACTGAAATAATCTGTTCAACCCACCTTGAATGCACAAGGCCACAGTTCGACATTACAGCACAGGATGTTGATGCTTCTCATCGGGGTTTGTAGCCTTCGTTGTGTAATTCTTGAGGAACAACCTGATGAGAGAGGAATTTTGGAGGGATTAATACTAAGCATGAATTCAACACAGCATGATTTTGGACACTCAAATAAAATGACAGTAAATATAGTGCAGTGAATAGTGTATTGAATGATTTAAGACACAGCATGGTGGTAAAATCATTACACAGCCTTAATTAACTACTTTTGTCTGTCATGTTGGCTAACAGGTGAAACCAGATGCAAACAAGCAGTGTCTTCGCTCGTTTAAAAAAAAAATGAACTGAACTAGTTGTTAGTGTTCAATGTTAGATTTGCAGCCACTTTTCTGCCAAATTGGAGCAATCACCATTGATAGAAATTTTTAATATCTGCGATTCGAGCTTATAACTAGGAGGCAGTTTTTTTTGTTTGTTTTTTTGTTTTGTTTTACTTGTTCCTCATTATGGCAATTAAATTCTGTATCCTTCTTGCTCGGCTGTATCCGACTCTCACTCTTCACCATATACTCCAAATACTCCGTACACAATACCATTCTCAGTCCACCCAGTGAAAAAAATTGTTATTGTCTCTCAAAACTCAAAGAACTGATCATTAACACATCAAACAAACCCCATACCCCCTCCATCCATGGCAAGACAGTAGAACAAGTCAACAACTTTAAATATCTTGGACTCACTATAAACAAAAGTTTTGATCAACACATCACTTTTATCTTAATCCCAGAAAAACTCTTTTCATTATGTGTTAACTCGAAGCTGTCTGTTGCCCACCCTGTTGTTGCCCCTACAAAAGCATATTTCAACCCATGGTGTTGTATTGTTTTCCCTGCATCTTCACCATGTTGACAATCTCCAACATAAATAAGCCAGCATCACACATACTACAGCTCTAAAATCATCTCCCTTCCCACACCCAAACCATCAGACATAAGCCACTTATAATATCCAATGACACCGATCACCCCCTTAGTCATCACTTCACATTGCTGCCATCTGGACGGAGATACAGGACCTTTTTAAAATGGTGAAGACACTGCCTCGTTGACTATGTTGTGCTGGGATGTATATATGTATTATGGGGACTATGTATCTTTATATGTTGTTGTGGTTTGTTTGGTGTATGTTGAACTCGCTGTAAAAACAAATCTGCCTCTGTAACAATAAAGTCTAAGGCTTAGTTCAAACTGCAGACAAATCAGATATATTTCTCAAATCAGATCTTAAATCCACACTGTAATCAGATCGCATTTGTGTGTCCAGATATCACCAACCTATCTGCATGGGTTGCTGTGGTAACGACACAGGCACCAGTAACTACGTAGACTGGTGACGCAACGTTGGAAGCAACATTGTTTGTACAGAAGCCTCCCTAAGTGCCAGCTTTTCTGCTCTATCGGCTCTGTTGCAAGACACTTTGAAATCAGATATGAGCAATCAGAGTATCCAGAGTGAGATGCATCTGATTGGAATAGTATCACAAACCACCTGCAAATGTAGCTTGTTTTTGTATTTTTGCTATCATGGCTTTCTGAATGAAATCTAACATTGCGAAGCACCTGGGCTTGCAAGATCACGTGATGATGCAAGTCAAGTTATTTGCTTCTGTATGAACCCTATTGGTTTGATGCAATCCGAATCTTATCCTACATCGTACAACTGGCAGCTACTGAATGATGGGTGTGGTTTATCTCCAGGTGTGTGTGACGACCGTTTGCTTGAAACGGCCTAAATCTAAATGTTGAAAGACTAAGCCACAAAACTTGATTCAATATGGGAGCTATGAATGACCAATGCAGGCTCACATTTGATTGCTAGCACACAGAAGAGTGTGCCCACAATCAGCCGCAATCAACCTGATTGTGTTGGCTACCTGGGAAACCTTCATTAAACATGATACTCTAGTGCCTGTATTTTGCTTTCCATGTGAGACAGACAGGCTCAGTTTTTATGACTTTTTTGCAGGAGGGAACAGAAACCATGAAGAGTCATTTGTAGCCAGAGAAATGCAAGGTTTGAGTGGATTTAAAAACTTCTTGATTTATGACCTATCTACTTACTCTGTTACAGATGTAAGAAACACATTGTATGGACCACATTAAATTACACCTGGCAGGCTCTGGCTGAGATCTGATCACAGTGTGAGCCAGACCACCTCTGGAGATCTGGCAGGCCTTATCACATTCTGATCACTCTTAAGATTCAGATTCAAATAGCTCTTTAATACCAGGTGTAAATGTGGTCAAGCCAGGTTTTCCTATTTTCTTCTGTTTTCTTCTCATGTGTGGTTTAACTCTCCCTGTCTGTTTTTGTTTTATGGTTATGGTCCTTCTGAAACATAAATAGTGGATGTGTTTGGGGGAAAAAAGGCTTTGAGATGTTGAAATGTAATAAAATGATCAGGACAATGAAAACACATCAACACCCAATCAACTGTAGAAATGTACAAATTTATTGAGAATTTACATAAGGATTTTGGGGGATTGGAACTTTCCTGCCTAATGTATTCAAATCTAATTAAAGTTGCTGTAATGAGTTTTGTAAAACTGCCTAAATTGTTCAGTAGTCTGCAGCTCAAACTTCTGAGTCTGTGTCTTTCCTTATGGCTCTGTCTTCTTTTTTCCTTTCAGACAGCTCTAACACATTGGCTGGTACGTAGGTAGGTGTTTACTCCTTAAAAAACCTCTCACCTCCCCCACAAACACATTAAATATGGAATCACAAATTGAAAGTGGACTTGTGTTGACTCCTTATGTAACCAGACTGTCAGGATGTGATGATTTTGAACAAAAAGTTTCTCAGTACTGTGTAGGAGGCAGAGGGCATCGACAACAGCTTTTGCTAGACTGAAAGTCATGTTTGAAGAAGTTTGTTTTTTTTTTCCCTTTGTAAGACATACTGTGGAGTGAAGTCTTGTTGGAGACATCGTACATACTCTTTAGTCTTACAGCTCATAAAATACTCTAGACCTTGGAGTCAATCATCTGTTTGAGTGTATTTTTCCAAATGATGAGGCCAAAGAGACTGTCCTTGTCAGGAAAAAAATAGCAGCGGTTGTATGGTTAACCACTTACCTATGCTTATGTTTTTCTGACAAGCAACCTCTTGTGGTTCTTTGAGTAATGACTGTCCTTTCTCAGAAATAAGAGCACAACTATGTAATGATGTAATGCCACAGCCAAACCACCAACCAGGTGGATGGTTAAGCGGTAAGTATGCTTCAAACGAGGTTCTTATTGGATCGTTAAACAGTGTCTGAAACTCTTTCCCCCACACCTTTCTAATCCTGTCACATACCAACAGTCAACTTTGTTTTTTAAACCCTTTTATAAACCAAACCTTAACCATAGGCGAGGTAGATAATGTCCAGACAATAGGGACAGATGATTTGAAAAAAACTCCCATATGAGTCATTTTCAAAGGAATAACACATGGCCTGTGTTGATGTTTAGGCTCTAAATTCCTGTGTAACTTCAAGAATTGAAGAAACCAAGACATGGGATAACTCTGCATCTGTGATTATAATCCAATGTGAAGGCATTTTAGTGTCTAACCCTGATAACATCTGAACTCATGTACAGCATATACATATTCCCTTTCCATCTGTGCAGTAATTCAATATAAGCCATAGCCCTAATTAAATGCATATAGTGAGACTTTATTCTTAAGAGCCCCATGCTGATTTTCTCTGAGTTTTTGTGAGCACTCTTGGCTTCCTTTCTTCTTGCCCATACAAGCATCTTATTGTAGACTGCTTGCATTTTTCCCAGTTATCTCTGCTTTCAAAGCCTCGGCTAAACATGGGTCCTCTTAACCTCCTTTTTATTGCTCCAGAACCTTTTTCCAAAACACCTCGCCCCTTGCCTTATTGGCAATTTGAAATCCAAACAAAATGTGCCCCAGGGTCTTAAACCATATTGCTCTAATTTGTTTTTATTTTGGGTAAATTAGACATCGGCACCAATCATTCTGGATGTTCATCTTGAAGGGAGCTATAAGCTTATTAACTGGTTGAGAACCCCGTGCTGGTGCATGTGAGAGGACTCGGACTGAATAACCCAGTAGATCTGTACTGGGTGTTGTCTTGGAGACTTTAATGAAATGAAGTATGTGTTTGCTGTTAATTAAATGGTATTTATGGGTATGACCTTTATTGCTGCAACAACACTGATACAGATATTTCTCCTGTCTGGATAGTTATTTCTTTAAACTTCTGTATTCAAACCATGTATCTTAATGCACAACCCTGTCTCATAGAGATTATGTTTAAATATATGCACCTAAATAACACTGTCTATTAAAGCAACAATTTATAATTTATAAAATACAGGGCAGCATTTTACCTCCTCCCACCCTTTTCACCTATCAGATTGTTTACAGTTAGACACAGACACAATAAATCTTGCAATATCTTCAAGAATGTATAACTTTTCATAACAGTAATGCCAAGTGGTCACAATATCTTTGGGATCGTTTTTTTGTTCGAGTAACTGTAACTATGAGCTGCTGTGAAACCATCTACTTACATTTCAGTGGTATCAACTCAAAATAAACTTTTTGGATTCTGTTGTATTTGATGGCGATTTGTAAAAAGTCTTAATTTTATACTCTGTCAGGCCTGTCAAGACAGCAAGCAAAGAACTTTTTACAACGCTTGTTTTTTTGTCCGTACTCTGTATAAATATGAAATAGTATCATAGAGCTCTGGGTGTCCATAGACAGCTGTAATAAATCCGCTTCAGCAGACAGGTTGAAAAGCCAGAGTAAAGATAAATCTACTTTTTGATCCCAAAAATAAAAACAAAGCAAAACTCTAAGCTCTCCTCCCTCCCGTCAGTAAATGGCTGCAGAGCAGACTTCGAAGCCACTGTTTGTTCCTCAAGAAACTGCAGCTCTGCTGCTGCTGTCTCTCCCTAGAGCTTCCCCCAGCTTCTGAGGTTGGTAACCTTAAGCCTGGACCACACCAGGCACGTGTCTGTCACGTCGTGGCCTTGATGCTCCACGTGACTCCAAACCCCACCAGGTCAGTGCTCAGTATTTGCTCTGATTTGGTAATTTTTCCTGGTTTATGTGCCATGAATATGCTACATAGTTAAATTGTTTCCCTTTTGGCTCTTTTTAACAATTAGAAGTTTGATAGAGTCCTTCAGAAGCTTCTGGAACACTTCTGAAACCCCAGGGTGCTTCTGGTGCAATTACTAACCTTGTCCAGGCGTACTCAGATGTGTTGTAGCCGTCCCTGTTGAAAGTTTTGGCTAGCAGCAACTCTTTACCTCCGCTCAGCCTGGTTCTCTACCTTTTTGTCCTCGTGTTGGACTCAAGTCAGACTAGATGCTTCAGTGAGTAATCGTCACCTCTCCCAGCACAAGTAGTATTACAAGAAAGTACAGGTGAAGCTAGCTGGATTGGAGTTATTTTCAGTAAATGTCTCCCAATATAACACATGTATTGTAACATGCCAGACCCTCCAGGAATTCACGATGTTGCGATTTGCAACTTTAACGCGACTTTAGTGAATCCCTGTGAATTCAGGTTGGTGTTGCAATTTTAACCAATTACCGCGATTTTTCCACAACTTCCACTTCCAGTCTGCCCGGGGGATTTAACTCCGCGGGTCAGGGACGGCCACACGGTGCGGGAGGATCCCCTCGTGGGACCTCTCCCCGGCGCTGGCTGGGCCCCACCGGGCGCATTTCCTCCACAGGAGTGCGCCGCGAGCGGCTCTGGGCTCTTGGAAAGGCTCGGGGGCGAAGGTGAAGCCGCGAGCTTTACATTGCCTGTCGGACCTCGCCGCTTCCTGGGGCACACACGCAAAGCACTCACAACTTTCGCTTCCTCCCGCAACAAAAATCACGCAATTTTTTTGAAAACCTCATGCAACATCAGGCATTTTAGGCCGCAACTATCTTAAAAAAGGCCCGTGAAATCCTGGTGGGACTGATATAACAGGCATATTGGCCCTTTACCATAAAACAATAATGTTGTTGACATACAGTATTTTATTTGTTTTGTGCCAAAATGTTTGATTTTGCAAAACAGTATTTGCTCAAAGCAACTGAGGCATTACTAAACTTTTACAACATAAGCTACCTTCCAGATATGTTTAGCTTCCTTGGTATTTATCTTTTTCTAACCATGGGCCAGACTCTAAATGCAAACCCTGAAGTATGTTGACAAAGTCCTGTGCCTACCATCCTCCCTATCACTTAAATGTAGAGCTTCATACACTAAAAAACACATTTTCTGTGCACATATTTCAGACAGAGAGTACATTTGTCACCACACTGTAATTGGGCAAACACACTTCTAGGAGACAGAGTTAATACATTACATTATTAATGCTGTTCTCTGTGTTGTTCTTGCTGTGGCTTATGCTTGGATGCCCGCCTCCTTTACTTGAGTGGTCAGTAGATCACAGACAGCTAATTATGGCACACAGTGTCCTCAGAAAACAAGAGCACCAAAGTAGCTCATGCCGTGTCCTCAGAACGTGCCAGTTCTGTTCAAGTTGTCTCTCTGTCACTATCTATTGCCTCTCGCGCTCTCTCTAACTTACTCCCTCGCTCGTCTCAAATGGGACCTGAAATGACCAGCACACGTTCCCACTGGGGGGTTTAGACTGATTCATGTGGGAGCTGCAGCAGAGCTTCGCATTTTTTGTCTTAATATATCCAGGCAGATGAAAGGGGGGAACAGAGTAAACTGATGGCACAGACCAGTGCTGCATTTTCATTCCTTTGAAATAGAAGTGTGATGCCAGGATTCACCAGGGGGTCTTACAAAGCCAAGGCAATAATGAAGAGGAGAGGAGGGTTACGGGGGAGAGAGGAGGTGTGTAGTTGCAGATCGGTGAGAGAGACGGAAAAATCAGGAAAACGAGACAGGCGGAAGGGAGAGGCTGGAAAAAATGAAAGCCATCACTCGGCAAATGCGGATGGCGGCAAACACGCGAAAATCCTTTTAACGACTGGCTTTAAATGACGCAGAAAATATTCTGAAATGTTCCGAAATAACTGTGAAGGAAACAATTTCTCTCATTTCACATTGAGCATAAATAAATTTGAATTAAAGACCCAGTTTATGTTGGGTTGTTAAACACTCTGAACATTGGGAGAAAATGAGTCCAAACTCTCACCTGTTAAACATTTCAAACAAACCCTTCTTAATCCCTGTGCCCACCCACAATGATGAATTAGCATGAAACATTTTATCTCTTGCTTGCATACATTTATATGTCTTTTGGACAGTGCTACTGCTTTATTTATTGGACTAAAAACCAACCAGGGAATATGACGAGAAACCGAGAAATCTTTCACACTGTTGTGTAGAGAAGAAACTCAAGAACTGCATTACGTCTGAACTGGGGTTTTTTTTTCCGGGTCTTTAAGAACTAATAAGATAAATAAGGAACACACAACACAACATCATGGTTTTTCAGCCACGTGTTCATGCCTCTAATTAAAGTATTAAACCATGTCCGTCTCACATATCCAGACATGTCACTGGAGAGATCAAAAGAAGTCCTCTTGCACATGAACATGTTCATTATTTTGCTTCATCAAAAAAAAAAATCTATAAATCTATTTAAAGAAAAACAGTTTTTTTTTTATATTATAGAAGAGAATAACTTTATTTAAAAAAATAAAAATCAAGTGTGTTTAATTACAATTAGAGCATGTTAACTAGTAAAACAAATTGTGTTTCCATCATGTTGAGCTGGAAATAATATGCCCCCAGCTGATCTAGCTGCTTACTCAAAACTCACACAAACAAGCTCGCCGATCTCTTTCATGGTCATCACATGATGCCTCTACAGTTTTTCACAGTTTGATTGCAGCTTCTCAAATGTGCTGATTTATTCTTAACATTATTTTATGTCATTTTAATATCAGTATCTTTGGGTTTGGGCTGTCGGACAGACAAGACAAGACATTCGAATACCTCCCCTTGTATAATGGAAATCAGAAAATCTATAAATGTGAGAGAATCACATAATTGATGATGAAAGGTCGCAGCCTTACTAACTGTCCTCAACTTGATGAGTGACTTTCAGCTTTGATTTATTACAAAATAAACAATTTACTATTGTTACTAGATTAGCAACACTTTTTTCAAACCACCTATAAAACTAATCACATCTTACAGAGTATCTTCGCTGTCTCTCAACCCACTCTGCCCTTAGTTCGCCTCAGATCTCAGTCTCATCAGTGTTTTGCTTCACCTTCCTGTGAATGCTGCCAGTTGATGTTTGTCCCACTGTTTTAGCGGTATCCCGCAGAGACAACTCAGGGCAGAAAACACATCCTATTAAACACTGTTGAGTGCACAATGACCTTATGAGGACAGCAGCGCTTTGATTCTCCTCCTGGGGATTTGGTTTTTGGTAAACACACAAACCTCACATTAAAATTTTTTGCAATTCAAACATGTTTACAAAAACATAAAAACTGCTAACAACTAGTTCTGGTGTGCAGAAGAAGCACACTTCACTTTTAGATGGTATCCATTACACGTAAACAAACCGGGATAAATGCTGTTCATGCAAACACGCTTACATATGTATATCCATTGCACTGCAGCAGAATATCTAAAATGAACACATAGTTAAGGCGTAACATTGGTAGTTCAATTTTATTAGAAATGCTGACAATTGTCAAACAGCCATTAAATAATACAATAAGATCAATAAAGACAATTGGTCACAGCAGCTGTGGATGCTTCAGAGGGCGAGAGACATAGAGGGGGAGTGTGTGTGTGTGTGTGTGTGTCAGAGGTTTTCTCACTCACCCTGTCTTGCCACCATCTGTCCTGAGGACTGGCATCAATGAGTGTACAGACGGGCACTCACTAATAAGCTCAAACAGGCAGCAGCGAAAGAAGCCACATGAGGACAAACCCGCCGACATGCTCACCATCATCATTACTCGCAGAGTGCAAGTAAGGGCAGAGACAACTGGAGACGCTAGCTCATGTGAAGACTTGCCAGGAACCCCTAAAACTGCAGAGAGAATATCTGTAACACTCAGCGAGGGTTTTTTGTGAAATGTTTGGATTTAATAAACAATAAAAAAGAATTGCACTGCAGGTTAAAAGTGAGGCGTAGTCACAGATCAGTTGAATGTAGGTTAATCCAAACTTCTCACCTTCGTTCTCTTTATCTCACGTTAAGATTTTCGCTCACTGGTTTTAACATTTTAAGTGTTTGAACAAAAAATATGGGATCAACAAGTCCATAAAGCCTTGAGTAACACAGTAAAAAGGGTTCATGTATAGAGACTAAGGTTGTCAAAAGTATCAATACTATTTCGATAACACATGTTTAAAACAATAGTATCATTGTGTAGTATCAAAAGTACCAAAGAAGTGAAACAAAGGACAAATTTTTAATGAGACTCTTAACTTGCGGCTGCACAGTTGAAACAATGGGGAACAATGTGCAAGCACTTTGGTGTTTCAGTCTCTCTGCTGGCTGGTGTTTAGCTGGACAGGAGGTGATTGATTTTAACAACAGAAAAAAACCCTTTGTTTGTGACAACCATTCATCTAGATCAGTGTACAATATCTAACACCAGCCGCAGCACTGATGGTTTCACACCTGAAGTCACTGTCCAACATGCTCCACCTACAGGCCATTTTGACTTGTCGCAGCAGACAAAGCACAGGTGCTTCCATGACAATGTGATCTTCTCAAGTCTCTTTATTTGTGTCACCTTGTCTCCTTGTCTCTTCTGTCCGCCTGCCTGTGACCCAGAAATCGATCACAGCACACCATCGTCTCAAAGAAGTCTCACTGAAAGAAAGAGGAGGCTTTCCGAAGCACGCGTGAGCAAAGATGTGCAGATGTATCTTGTGGAAGCCTTTTAGGCATGTGCAATGTATAAAAGAGGCTGAAAAGGACAACCGAAGCAGTGTGCCACACAAGGATGTGTTTTTGTGTCGTCTACCTCGCCTCATCCATAAGAGGAAAGGAGGCAAGGAAAGGAATCTATGGAAACTGAGAAATGAGAAACACAATATGAAACTGATACAGCTAAATGACACCCTTAATTTTGTTATTTGAGCTTGACAAGTCACATCTGTTACAAAAAGTGGGTTATTTGCAAGTGCAAATGCAGATGTGCGCCACCTACAGGTAATGAAAGACCCTGCCGTTTTCACTCGTGTGCGTCCTGCAGGCAAGTGAGCGTTGAGTTATTCTCAACGTGTCTAATTTAAGGGAATTTGGCAGCTGGATGTTTTGTGCGGTCAAACAGTCAGTTTGCGGCTGCACAGACGTTAGTTGTAGCGAGTTAGCACCGTGTGCGTGTGTGTGTGCCTCTGTGTGCGTTCACAGTACTCACCACAAACTCCGGTTGTGTTATTTTCCTCCAGTCTCAGTACGAAAGAGATTTTTAAAGCCCTGGGATGAACGCAAAGCTGCTAAATATTTTCCAGTCACAAAGACGTGTCTAAGCCTCAGTTCACACCACCCTTTGCACCTATTGCAGAGCAAATTTGCATCTGTTAGTGCCCACTTGTGTCTTTCCCTTGACTTAAAATTCAGCCCGTGTTTCATCCAAACACATCTTTACAACAGCAGTTTCTTTGATATAAATTTGCCCAACTACACATGAGACATCCTTTGTTGCCTGAAATATCTTTGTTATTCAATGAGATTGTTGACAAGATGAAATGCTGACCTCCAACAGATCAGGTGTCAGTGTTTTCCTGAGATTTCTTGAGGTTGTTGTTTTGCTTCATGTCAAACAGGGACATCATTAAAATGATACGTGTAGTTTAAACTTCCCCAGGTTTTATATTTGTAACACTACCATGAACCATAAAGCTACACTACAGAGACATCACAATGCCACCAGTCACCAATAGTATAATGTTACACTATCAGTGACACCTTGACAGTCACATAGAAGATGGCGACTTCAAAAACATTGAGCTTTTTTTTGTTGTTGTTGTTGTTGCCTGTTTGTAAAATTATTAATTCTCTTTCTTCAAATACTTCTCTAGAAATTCTGTAGAAACAGTGATTTGTTTGGTCTGTCAGTGATGTCCACGACCCTATTTTGAATCATCACGTGTGATGTGACTAGCAAGATGAAACAGATTATTATAACATGTTAGTCCACTCCTCATTGGCTCACTAGTTGCTGAGATACAAACAGCCCACAGGGCAGGCAACAGCAGTTCATTCAAGTTGAGCATGAACACTAGTGCTCTGTGATTTAGACAGGGTCATGGAAGGTGAAGCGGAGGATGGGAAAGAGGTAGATTTTTATCCTCTGTTCTATTCAGCACAAGGAGAGAGATATCAGTGACTTGAAAGAGAAGGAGCCAGCATTGAAACTTATCATAAATCTGTTTTGTGGGTTAGTCTTTATGATATTTCATCAGTTGTGGTTTCTGGAACCGTGCCATTTCAATAAGTAAGCAGCAGAAAAAGAGCTGTTTTCCCAGATCTGCATTGTCCTCAGATGAACCTGGAACCACTGCCAAGTATCCAGCAAAGTTTATTGGAGGAATAAGTAAGCAGGTTACAATACATCTCTGGTTTTCAGCCGCAACAACAAAAGAGTAATTCCTTGAAGCAAATTTAGGCACAGCGGGAGATCTTTTTTTTTTCTTCTTCTCCATGAAAACACTTCTGTTTTCTTGCTGTGAGAAAGTAAAGAGGGTTCAGATAATAGAGTGTTAATACAGTTTTAGTGCGGTAACAAAGGAGGGGTGAGGATGCCTCAAGTGAAAGAACCGAAGGACGTAAAGACGACAGATTTGTTAAAATCTCTACCAACAAAGAGAATGACAGAATGAGGAACGATGAGTCAGCTGTTGAACTCATTACAGCTACAACAGTCATCCTCCTGTCTCCTAATCTAGAGGGGCTGCACTCATAAAGAAGCAGTCTGTCATATAGTAATAGCGAAGTATGGCAGACGCATTAGCAAGGGTCCTCATTTATCTTGCGTAAAGTCAAACATTATGTTAATATCCATTTGATATTTTTTGTCATTAAGTCTGGTCAAGAGCGTGTGTACACACATTTGAACACATTAAACGCTGAACAAGCTTTGATTTGCAAGTACGCTATATAATAATGACGATCGGAATCTCAAAAATATTCAATTTACAATGATATACAAGAAAGAAATGTGACAATTTCTCAGTTTTAGATGCTTAAACGAGTAAATATTTTTGGATATTAGCTTAAATGAATTTGTCAAATACATTTATGTTAATCGACTAATTGATCAACTAGCTAATAAATCCCGCACTTCACACGCCACAGTAACACCAACATAAAACAGGTTTTCATTGAAATGTAGCACACATTTTAACCAAATTTACAGAAAATTTGGAGCATAAAATGTATATTAAGGTACTACTGAACATTATGGGCTTAATAATGAAGATAAACAACTGAGGGTGCAATGTGATAACGTACTTAAAGCAGCACCTCCGGTGTTGGAAAAGAGAGATTGAAATATGACATTCCTGTTTGGGTTGTGTTTCGTTTCCTCTGTTTCCAGCAAACTTTGCCACATTTTGCTTTTAACTTTTCTACTTCAGCCAAGCATTTAAACTTATTTGTGATATTTCAATTTTTTTTCACTGCTTATTTCTGGACAAATTTAAAATGTGCTCAAAAGCTTGACAGAAATCCGGTTACCAAAGGGCAGATAGAGTACTTTATTAATCCCAAAGGGAAAATATTCAGCCAAATCACATAAAACAGAAACAAAGAGAAGGTCAGAACAAGACAAAAAAAATAGAGCCTTTTTAAGACCTTTAAGGAAGTTAGTTTAGCCGTTGTTAATTAAAACACTGTTCTTTCAGATTATATGATTACTCATATGTATGGCACTACAGGAAATGTATTCATTTTCTCCAGCATTTTGAGCTTAACCTCTAAATTTGCAAGATGACGCTATAGTGAGACAAACCTAGATAAACCTACCGTTCGACTCCCCGTCATCTGTTGTGTGAGTCATCACCACGACTGTAAGCTGCAGACAAATGACATCTCCCCTACATGTCTGGTTTGCAGCCACCCTGCAGTCAAATATGACATGGATTTACTGTAACAGGAGATTAGGGTTTAACCAATATACCATGTGCTCACTAAACCTGGAATGGTTTTGTTGAATAAGCACACCAGACCAGTGTGTGGCATTTGGCCAGTAATGGCTAATATGGGTGTCCAGATGTTGAATCCCTGTGGCGCACAGAGACAGACACTGAACACCTTCCAGTACACAAGACCCTACACTGACTTATTAACGATAATCTCTGGGTGGACATGTATGAACATGACGAGAATATATGTGCTTCTATCTACGTCGTATTGTAATGTATATGTAGGTGTGTAGTCATTAGCAGTATCAAAGGGGGGTGGGAATGAACCCAAAAAAAGAAAAAGAAAAAAAACGTTATTCATTTTGTTTTTTCATGTTGCTGATTCAAATTAAGAGCTGTACTCTTATGATTTTGATTATGATTGTGGTTTCTTTTGATTGAAACCAAAATTACACTGAAATCCTCATTGTCTCACAAAAAAGCTCACAAATGTTACATTACAACTAACATAAATGTTACAGTCTGCTGGAATAATGCCGAACACACATTTCACTCTCAGCAGCAGCAGTGGTAACTAGGAGTGAATGATATATACGGGGCTGATAAATTATTGGTTGGTGATGGGAATTTTATTTTTAATTAAGTTATTTGATGTACTTTACAAGAAACAAAAATATGAACATTTGAAGAGTAAGAACTCTTTTGTTGTTTTGTTTGATCAGAGCTATGGGAAAATAAATCATCCATCTTTGCTCACTGCCTTTTAACTCGAAGATGTGCAAGAGCTACAGGTTATTAACTTATTTTTAAAATGGATACAATTATCTGGATCGGCCATGAGAAGCAGGCAATTGTTGCAGGTATGTTAGCAGTAGTACTGCAGCAGCTGTAATATAAATATATCTGTATCAGAGGCAGCTGTGGCGGCTGTAGTACATCTACCCAGTACTTAGGTTGTCATACACTCACCCCAGTTTACCTTAGGAAGGGAAATTATTTTAAGAACAACATAATTTAAAGCAGCATTGTATAACTCTAGAAGTACGTAACGCTTTACGGCATTGAGTCACACACCATCAACCGTTTTGGTTGAACCAAAAGTAATATTTTATGGAGAAAACGTGTTCTGGTTTTCCCTCTGATGTGCTCCAGCTGCTGCACATAAACTGTGATTTACAGAGTTTCCTGATGGACAGTAAAGTAAACTACTGCAAACTATAGCTGCTGTATGTGTGTGCCAATGTTATCTCAGTTTGTTAGCCGGGCTATCTGTGTCTTTGTATGGGTTAACTACTTGTTTCTGTTGTCATTAGTCTTTTTTCCTGTCTGTCTCGGTTTACTTTAAATACTGCACAAGACGTCGGTGTGACTATTTTCCTAAACCGTTCCTCGTTTAGACTCCCGTGCAGCAGATTTCACGTGTGAAAGACATTCTGACAATATTCCTGTGAGAAAAAGCTTTTAGACCCTTTATTATCTTTTCCTCTGGAAATTAGTAAGTGGCCTTGTTACACATGTAGCTTGTGTTTATTTCTATGGGTGAATTCTCACCGGTGTTTTGCATGTCGTCCTTCGGCTCCCTGGTGAGCGCAGTGCTTTTTAAAGGGTTTTCAAAAGTGTCTGGCAGTTTCCTTGAATAAGGTCCCCTGTAATATTTCTCTAAGGTGAAGTGTTTCCTGCTTCTTTAAAAGATGTAGTGAGAGTCTGAAACTACTGTGGTGAGAAACTGTGGACTGGTTGGAGGGGGTATAGGCTGAAACGTGTGGGCATGTTTAATGTATTGATATCACTATATATCAACATTGTGGAGAGCTTTTATCATGTTGCGTCTGTGTTCAGCAAGCAAGCATTTCCCCGAGATAACTTGAGTTGTGCCAAATTGAAAAGCTCTAACTCTTACCGTGTGCTCCAGACCTCAAATCCTGTCTCAGTTTTACGACGTGCGCAGGCACCGGTTTGAGCTCCATGATTTCACTATTAGCTTAGCTAAGATTTGTAGTTGACATGTTTTGACTGTCAGACAACTTTACAGCTATTAAACACAGATTCGATTGTCATGAAACACCAAAAGCTCAGTCAATTAATTCCAGTTTCTTAGCACTGCAACACCTAACACATACTGTTTACACACTGAATTCCCAGTACCTTGTCACGACATCTGCTGGACAACAGGATATTTAAATGTACTCTGGCTCTGGGTAAAAGTTCAGGCGGTGCAGGTGCAACTTTTTTTTGGTTTTTGATTAGTTCATAGGAAGGTATTTTGAGAAGAAAGTGGTTGTTTTAAATAGGGCAGCTCTTCAAACACCTCACAAGCAACCTACAGAGACTGTTTTCAACATTCTTTAAGGTTTTATGAGTCTTCAGACATCAGCCAGGATACATTTAAAAGGATCCTGGCCCGTTAAACGTTGGACCTGGCCCCTTTTACTCCTGGATATGTAGGAAAGCATTAGAAAAGTGCCGCCTACCTCCCTCCCTGACAGAAGCAATCAACGCAGTAATTTTAAAGAGTGGCAAAGTCCCGGCTGACTGTTGGAGTTTTAGGCCCATCTCACTTCTTGGAAATGCGGTAAAGGTCTTATCAAAGCTATTGGTTAATCCGCTCAATAAAGTCATTATACCCCTGATCCTCCCGGATCAGGAGGGCTTCATCCCTAAATGCAGCTATGCCAATAATATCAGACATCTTATCGATATCATGTGTTCCACTCAGAACGATATTCCCCTTGAGCTGCCATCACTCTAGATTCAGAAAAGGTGTTTCATACAGTAGAGTGGCATTATTTATTTCTCACTCTTGGATGATAAATTCATTGGTTGGATAAGGCTCCCTATGCTGTCAGAGAAATCAGTCCAGTTCAGAGGTTTGAGTTTATTGAAGCATGCCAGCACACTGATACAGTGAAACAGTCGTGATCAAACAATATTCAAATATGCAGATGGTATATTTGACAAATGGCAGGGACAAGAGGCATTTGCATTAAGAGCTAAAGGTCAAGTCAAATAAATAAGATGGCAGGAGGCAGGAAGGACGCACACTTGGCATATCACAAGATCAAGGCTGAAACGGGGCTGGAAGCTGCCCAGACATCATTTGATGATCAAGTTTCTACTATGGCAAATGTGTATCACGCCTAGGGCTGCCACAAACGATTATTTTGATAGTCGACTAATCACCGATTATTTTTTCCGATTAGTCGACTAATTGGAAAATAATCGGGGAGAGGTCCCACGAGGGGATCCTCCCACACCGTGCGGCCATCCCTGACCCACCCAGTTGAATCCCCCGGGCAGACTGCACGGAAGTTGCGGAAAAATCGCGGTGATTGGTTAAAATTTACGGGGATTTGCGTTAAAGTTGCAAATCGCAACATCATGAATTCCTGTGTTATGGTATCATTTACGGTACAGTCAGGCCTGACGCCGATTACCACTACTGCGCATGTGTGTAGGGGTGTGTATGTGACAGAAAGGCAGACGTGGCAGCGGAAGCTGCAGCCGCAGTTTCGAGAGAAAAGCAAAGTAAAAAAAAAAACGATTTTTTGCATCGACATAATCGTGACTAATCGACTAATTGTGGCAGCCGTAATCACGCCACACATTTTTTGGTTTGTTTGTTTTGAACAACAACAAGAAAAAAAAACACTAAAAAACTCAAATAAGTTGACCTAGAAACTAACCCGCAACTAGCTGAAATTGGTTTGAATTTGAAATAAAATCATCCCCAGATTATCCTGGTTTTCTTTTTTTGTTGTTGTTGTTTTTTGTTTTTGTCTAGACATTTTTCCTTGTCCTTTGTTTACTACATCCCCATCAGCTTGAACTCATGTTTTATTCATCATGTCCTCTTTGTTTCTGTTTTCGTCTTTGTCTTATTGTGCATTGTGACGACTTTATTGCAGAATGATGAAGAATTTAATGAGAAAATAGATGAGAAAACATGTACAAAACTCTTAAAATAAACAAACAAAAGAGAAACTCTCCTTAGTCGTAATTGATTAAAAGAAAAACTTCTCATTTCTTTTGGATGAGGCACATTTCTTATTGATTGAAGTTATTCTAATGAAGTGTAGAGTTATGTTTGGATGTTCCCAGGTCAGTGTTTCCTTTAGCAAACTGTTTCAGTGGCTTTGAAACCATTGTGAGGGTTAGGAGTGTCGCGGGAACAACAGTTGGTATAAAGTTGCTTGCAATATAATAATAAGTGTCTGAGGGATTGGGCTCATGAATTAGGTGTCTTCCTCTCTGCGTATACGGAAAGTTTTTGTTCCTAGTGTCTGTAGATTCTTCTGTTTGTTATGCATAATCCACTTAGAGTTTTTCTCTGCTCCCCTGATAACTGTGGGTGTCCAACGTCTTCTTCTGGGACTACAGGCTCTACATTGTTTTTATACTCCCCTGACATCTGTGGCTGTCCAATGTATTCTTTTGGGGCTCTGGGGCCTGTGTTATCCTTCAGGAGAGGAGGTCCTTCCCAGGGATGCAGCCAACATTCTCTGTCTCCATATGTGATGAACGATTCACTAGCATGGACCACACCGTCAACAAGATATATTTAAATGATTTATTGGCAAATTGAAAGATTGAGAGTTACTTCTTCGGTCTGATGCTGCAGTGTGGGGAAGCTTCAATAGGGGATCTGCTGTAGCATCCTCTGGCATTTTCTCCTGCTTGCTCTGCGTATGTAGTAAGATACAGTATTTTAAAAAGCATTGCATTTTGACCCGTTAACATGTTTTTTTGTAGTCTTAGATATATATCGTATCTTTCCGCATTAAAGTAACTCTTTAGGATTTGAAAAGGAAAAACAGACAGACATGACAAATATGAACAAAAAACAGTAATATAAGATCAGATATTTAAATTTCCAGTCAACGATTCGCCATCAGTGCGTGAAGCCAACTGGATATCACGCCCAGCAATCTGCAGCAGAGAAGTTGAGCCAGATTCAACTTTTGAAGAAACCCAACCTGACATTAGGATGCAGTAGCCAATCCAACAATGAGACTTCCATTTCAGGCTTAGTTTTTTCATGTACCCAGCTTCTACTACTGTGTCTGGCTCACTGCAAAATAGAGACACAAAGAAGTTTCCTTTGGTTCATCTCCAATCTAGAGAGAGCAGTGGTTGAGCAACATAAACCATGAGAGTAAGGGAGCGCTGATAGAGACCCAACCTATCCTCCTCAATATGCAATGGATCTGGAACAGAGTTACACTCAAGATGAACTTTAATCCCCACTTAAATTTGGCAGCAGGTATCTGGTTAAACCTCATGGTAAAAATAGACAAAAGAACATTCCTTTGGAAGCAGTGGGCGGAGAAAGGTATTTTGGTACTGGGACACATAAATATCATTTATGGCACTGGCACAAGAGGCTAGTATTCCTCAACAGCAATTCTGGAGCGTCATCAAATTAGACAGCTCATTACTCAAACCTTCGGTTCTTCTAGCGACTATGACAGTAAGGTCTCCAATTTGAAATAATTTGCAGATGGAGAGTGGGTAGCATTTTGAAGATCTTTAAGATAATGTCTAGAAAGCTTAAAACAAGACACCAATTCAGTATTATACTTAACTAAATACTTAATTTCAGGGACAGTCCAGACTGTGGATAGAGCGATGGTACTTTTGTCCATGTGTTGCGGTCTTGCATCCATGAGAACATCAAACTCATCTTTAAAACAGATTTCCCATTCTCTTCAAGTTTGTTTGTTCCTGGGTGATCCTTTACCACTAAGCCCTCCATGTCCCTCGGGCAGACTGGATCCACACATGCCTCACTGCAAGAGAGAGGACCTCAGTAAGTGTGTTACTCAGTTGCAGCACACACCTTCAGGCTTGTCAACCAAGTGGAGAAATGTTGGGCACGAGGGGCTGAATATGGTTCACATCCACAGGCCTCGAGGCTCTGACTCCTATAGGCCAGCACAGTGGCTCTGACCCCAACTAACCTCATTATGTGGCATAATAAGGTCAGTTGAGATCGTGACATATGTGACAGTAACAAACTGACAGCAGATGTGTTTGTCTGCTGAGGAATGCTATATTAGTCTATATTGTTCCTTAGATTAGTTAAAATTGTATACAGTGATGTTGGTTGTCTATACGTTTTAAATTTTTTACATTTCTATCTCATAGTAGTTGTTTTTGTATTTGGATTTTTTTTTTCTAAACAAATCCTGACCTGTTTAAGTGCTATATGAGCCCAGGCTCTACAGAGCACTGGTGTCCCCACATGCATACAGACAGGAACTTTGAGGAGTGAGTGAGTGAGTGTATCTGTCTGTGCTTGTGTTCATGGATAATGTTACTTTAGTTGACACAGGAGAGCACCTAAGAAAGAAGATTAAGGCCATGTGAAAAAAAAAAAGCAGTTTAAGTGTCGGGACTATTTTGAAATATGAGAACAATGAAAAAAAGTTTTAAAAAAATATTTTTTTTGTTTTACAAAACTCACATTTCATTGAACATTTTCTGGAAATCAGAATTAAATTATATATTGTACTTGATCAGAATTTATCCTTTTCACATATTACTGACTTCTTTTTTTTTTAATCAATAAGACATTTTTCTTTCTTTTTTTCCAACATGACTTTGTTATATTAATAACATTTTCATCTCTGATTCTTCCATGACTTTGCAGAATCAGTTGTGATTCATCACAGTGCGTTTTTATTATACGACAAATTAAATTTAACGATCTGTGGAGAATGTGGGTGTATTAATAGTTCCTCAGTTATTGATATAGGTTGTGTGAGTTATATTGGTCCATATAGACTGATGTGGCATGGCACTGTTTACGTGTTGGTTACTGGATCATTTGAGGACAGCCTTTTTTTTTTTTTAAAGTGGAGTAGGCTACAGCTCGCCTGCATCTGCTGAAAATCTGCTCCAGTTCATTGCAGTAAAGTTGCTGCAGCACCAACTCTGTTGCTATGAGTGTGGGATCTGATCACACATCACAAGCATTTTTGATTTGAACATCTTAACAGTCTAAGTGAGTCTGGTGTAAGAGTATGACCCTCTCCAAATCACGCACTGCTGTGCCGCACCCTCTCCTGCATGCACCCTTGGCTTTTGGCTACGACTCAAAGCTGTGGAGTTGACAGAAGGTAATCTCCACCATGTGAGGCCTCGGCCCCAGTTTGGAGGCGGGGTGTGATTCATTCAAATCTGCCGGTGCTATAAAAAGAGGGGAAGTTGCAAGTAACCCAACTTCAACCCACAAGATCGTGGCATAGCAGAAGATCATCCGTGTTGTTATTCTACGTGATGATGAATACGGTTAAAGCTATTAAAACTGCAATAGTCTGTCTCGTCTTGCTGCCCCGTTTTCTGATGGCAGCGGTCATGTTTTGGCTTCTTGACTTTTTATGCATAAGGAAAAGAGTTTTCTTCAGGATGAAGGAGCAGGAGGGCGATGCCATCGATCCTCCACTGTGCATATCAGACTCCAATCGTCTCTTCAGCCTGGAGTCCCTCAAGGCAGTATGGCACGGACATAAACTGGACTTTCTCAAAGCGGCGCATCTCGGACACGGAGCGCCCAACACTGAAGTTGTTCAGCTGGAGGATCAGCGGCGCAGCCGCATCCTGGATTACGCAAAGGACAAGAGACCGCTCATCCTCAACTTTGGCAGCTGCACCTGACCACCGTTCATGGCGCGTCTGAAGGCGTTTCAGGGAGTCGTGCAGCAGAACGCAGATATAGCAGACTCTGTAGTTGTGTATATCGAGGAAGCGCACCCCTCCGACGGCTGGATGAGCACTGACGCGCCCTATCAGATCCCCAAACACCGGTGTCTGGAGGACCGGCTGAACGCGGCGCAGCTGATGCACCTGGAAGTGCCCGGCTGCCTGGTCGTGGTCGACAGCATGGAAAACTCCTCCAACGCTGCATACGGAGCTTATTTCGACAGACTTTATATACTGCAGGAGGGAAAGATAGTTTACCAGGGTGGCAGAGGACCTGAAGGATATCGGATCACAGAGCTCAGAGACTGGCTGGATCAATACAGAGAAAGGCTTGAAAAATCCAATAATCTAGTTATTCACGTGTAAATAGGTTCTGATCTTTTTAGAGCTGCTATAACAAAAAAAAACAAATATGGTGCAGATTTTACAGTATTATAACACCACTTAGAAACATTTCCATCAATAATGGTGTATTTATTTTATATATGGTTGGATCAAAGTAATTGTAAAGCTGTAGGCTCCTTCATGTCATATTGGACATCTATACATCCTGTTAGGATCCATCCACAAACAGGTTAGTTTGTTTTGGACCTTTTGTGAACAAAAAGTATTTTATGTGTCAAAAGTTTTTTCTTTTTGTTTTTATCTCTTCTCCTCGTGTAAATGCGTAAACGCATGATGAACCCATCAGGACGTTGGCATTAGCGCATCACTGTGTTCATCAGTATTGTTGTGAAGTTCGGTTTTTAAACGGATTGAATCCAGAGAACCGAGACTGATGTTTTTCATACTGGAGATCATGGTGAAAGTGCTGCTGTCTGCCCTGCATGGCACAACTTGTTTTTTTTTTTGTAAATATTGTTCCGTTTTATGGATATATTTTTCATACAATAAAATGCTTTGATCTAATATCTTCCTTCATTACATTTTTGTTTTTTGCAAGGTGTATTTCTTCTCTCTTTTTTCTTCTTTTTTTTTTTTTTTGCAATAACAGCATGCTGTGTATAGGTTTTACAGTAATTTGGTTTCTTATAGTAGAAGATAAAAGGATGAATGTTTAATTTCCTGCACAATAAAGCACAACAGGCCCCAAGAATTCCTCTGGAAATCTCCTTTCTGATGTGCAGTCCTTGAAAATGGTGTGGAGAAGTAGAAAATATGAAATCACTTCAGAAAGGATAAGATTTCCCCAGAAATCCCCAAGCAGAAAAAGTATTTAAACGTGGTAATTATTGCGTTATTTGAATGCAGGTGATTCACAACTCAACCTATTCCAAAAGTGAAGACACTTTGAAGAGCTTTGTGTAATTTAGGCAGAGCTTTTTAATGTGACATATTTTTTTCTCAAATTATTTCTTTTTCTTAGTCTCGGCAGTCTTTTTCACACAGCAAAATGTTTAAGTCTTTCCTAAAGTCAGCTACGTCCTGCTGACGTGTTTGGGCTCTGCAATCATAATAGAAATATCTAGTGTCAGATTAGTTGTCTGACACCTTTAAAACTGCACGTATAATGATTATTAAAACTGCGGTGAAAAAGCTGAGCTTTGTTCTTTACAGCCCCTTCCTAAGCCTTTGACCTCCCACAATTAAATGAGGATAATCACACTTGATCCTATTATACTGAGTTATATATCCACCTATAAGGGTCTAAACCGCAAATGCTTTCAGGGCTTAGCACGCCAATCCCAGAGCAGAAACACAGTGTTAGGTGTGATGGCATTTAACTCTGTACGTAGATATCTGTAAGTTCCTGTGGGGATTTAACGCTCAATTGGTGCTTTGTCGAGCCTCCATAAACATACACTAAATACCATGAAAATCACCATGTTAGTGTTAGTATTCATGTAAAAGCATTTCATTCAGCTTTGTACTCTATGCCAAAGTGGAGGAAAATCCCCTCTGTGGCTTCAAACACGAGTCACGATGCAAGAGAGGGCAACGCATCAGACACAGATAAGTAAGAAAACGAGATAGTAACGCTGATACAACCTGTAAATGGAGCAAAATCTAATCAGATTCTTTGGTCTCTTGTCTCTCTGGCATTCACAAAGCCATTATTCATAGTCAACTTTGGAATATTAAGCCATCTCCTCCAGCAGGGAGGTAAAGTCACAACCAGTAGATAAATCACTGTAAACACAACAGGGCTTTAGTAATTCAAATATAGTGACAACACAAGGATGTTCATTGTTGTTAAAGTGGGAAACTTGACCAGAAAACAGTGCTTATGAATCACAGCTTTGAAACAAATTTGAGTCAGCTCATCTGCTATAAATATCACTGGATGTTGGAATTTAGTAGTTATAATAAAGTCGACAGAAATGAGAGAAAGCTTTTGTTATAGGTCAGGAAAACAAGATCCTTTCTATGTATCTGAGGGACAGCAGTAGAAATAAAGGTCATGTCCTTCCAGATTTCATCAGTTCTACTTCCTGACACATTATGTTCACACATGAAGAGATGGTTTCCACCTTGGGTGTCGTGGGGACCTCTTAAAGGGTCATAAGACTAAAGCTGAAATTCACTGATCAGTCAATCTACAGAAAACAGTTGATTACTTAAAATTAACTCAACAGTTTTGATAATGAATTAATCGTTCAAGCAAAAGTTCAAGACATTTGCTGGTTCCAGCTTCCCAAATATGAGGATTTGTGGATTTTCTCTGTTGTATAAGTGTACGTCTTCTTTTGATTCTGGACTTTTCGTCATACAAAAATGGCTATTTGAGGACATCACCTTGTGATCTACTGTTTTCTGATGATTTCTATGATTATACGCTCCATTTAAAGTCAATAGATTGATAGCTGCAGCCCTACACGAGGCAGTCAAAGATTGGAAAGCACAAAGAAATGATGCTACATAAAGTCTATTAATCTTTTTCAGGTGTCTAATCTTTCCTTTTCATTTATTTTTTCTTAAAAAATGAATAGATAATTCGACCTCTTGTAGCCTCTAAATGTCAGGAAACGGAAAGAAATCATCTTGTCATCTTGGCTGAGCTGATCATAGACGATACATATACAGTCTGCAGCAGGTCAAAAGCCAAAAAAATGAGAAAAGATTATTTCCTAAGTCTAGCAGCATTAGGAAATGCAGTGCTGGGTTGACTGCAGGGTTTTACCGTGACTTTACTGCTCATCTGGAACACATTTAACACACAAACATATAGTATTTATGTACAGAGGGGTACCTGTCTAAATGAAATATATCATTTTAAGTGTATCCTGTGTGTACCCCTGAAAAGAAACCCCTCCTGGAATTCTCTGAATCTGATCTGGATTCTTTCCATGTGTGATTTTCCATGGATGTTGAGTTTCATCTGTCAGAGGAGAGGCGAACAGGAACAAAGGGTTAAGGGTCTCAGGCTGGTGGGAGAGATTTAATTTTTTGCTGCTCTGTTTTGTTTTTATGACTCGGAGGGAGCACACAACGGGTCTGCTGAGGTGGGTTTTCAGCTTTAAAGGTGAGGGCCCCTCTCCTCTCCATAGGGTCATAACTCTATGTATGAATGTCTGGTAGTGGGGAGCCGGGGCCTCAACACACAAAAAGGTTCCAATGAAACCTCTGTGATTTCTGGTTTAATGTGTAAGCATTTAACCATGCTTTAAACAATCTTTTTTATACTGTCCTCCTGAGCCTCTTTTGTGGACTTTTTTTCAGTATTACCGACATTGTAAGAGAACGGAACGTGCTGTTATGTATAGAGGTTTAATCAGGAGCTTTTATTGGAGCCTTGGTTACAGCATTCTTACAAGTATTGACTGAATTAGCTGCGGTAAGAGGCGTTTAGTGCACTGCTTCCAGTTAAAGCATCAAGAGAAGATTGGAATCCATATGCGATCCATGGTCATTACCATACAGTTTACATTTAAACACCTTTTACTTATATAACAGCTACCAGATAATCAGATCTACAGGACTGTCAGTGATTTTTAAGGCTAGTTTTTGTAGGTCAGGGACACGCTGTAACACAGCAGGAGTCTCCGAAACATTTTCCAATAAAGTCAAGTCTGGGCTGAGAAATGGTTGGATGTGGTGCAGAAACCTCCCCATCGCCTTCACCCCCCACAGATTGTCACTCAAATGGTGAACTGAAATAGCAACAAAGTGGAAAATGATGTGTTATGTGGGACAGGCTGCATTCATCATTGACTCCTGTCTTTATTGTTGCTCAGAAGACGACCAGCGAAATGGAAACAAGGAACCATTGGCTGTAAAATCAGCTTTTTGCTTTCACTGATACACTGTTGGGTCTATACATTATACTGTTTTTTTCAAAGGGTATTGGTATAAAATGATACTAAATAGAGATAATAAATACAACAATACTGAAACCAGGTATTTTATATATTGAATATATATATGAATATTAATGAGTGTTTAGTTAATTCGATAAATGTAAATATAAGAAAAAAAAAGTAAGATACTCAACATTAAATATAAAATGCACCACTTCATGCTGAACCCCCGGCTGAAGTCGTCGACTGTCTCCTTTTAGATGGATGACACCTTGTGGTCGTGTTCGGTGACTACATGAGCTTCGATTACAAGAGGCTGCATCGGTGGTTGGTGGCAAAGAGTTCAAGATTAAGTAACATCTGAAAGAACAACTGAATAGCCCTCACCTCATTGTTCTCCCTAGGAGAAACTGCAGTGGCTCATGAAACTCACAAAAACCACCGTAGGCCCCATCGGACTCTTTGGAAGAGGACCTGCTCTGTCTGTAGATATACAAGACTCATTCTAAGGTAAGAAAAAGGCAACAATATGTATTTTCAGGTGATTATACTCGAATAGGAGCTTAGTTGTAAATATTGTGTGCTGAATTTTTGCTATATTCTGTAACACCCTAAATCTTACACACCGGACTTTTTAAATATATGTCCACGTGTAAGATGACACTATGTGTTATATATGTTGTAATGCATAGAGTGAACCGGATTCATTGTTCAAGTGGAAATTCATTCAAGTGTTATGCAGCAGTTTTTTTCTGATGAGTCATGAACGCTTCAAGGGCAATCTGGCACACACAGCTGTGTCTGAATCGAGGAAACCGTTTTGAATATTTAGATTTTCAAATTCCTCACAGGTGTTTTCATGAATGTTGCCCGGCTAGACCTCTTCTCAGGACACTGTGAGGTGAACAAACTGTGCTTGCTTTATTGACTTTTCCAGTCCACACATTTCTCTTGGTTTTGTTACACTGATTTTGCCAGGTGAACCTCAGCAGTGTGACAAAAAGCAGATGGGACAGGAAATGCCATTAGTCTCTGTCACTGCTCTTTGCATTCACTTCATCGTCCCACCTTTTCTGACGCTTTTATCATTTCACCATGTGGTTATAGAAATATTTTTGAATGCGAGGTCAGACCCGGGTCTCTCTCAATCTTGCCAGACATCGGAGAGTCCCATTTTAAGGTTAAATACTGTAATCTGTGTGCAAAGAGGTCACAGTCTGAAGCAAATATGTCTCACCTTGTTCATGATAGAAATGAGCGGGTAGAGAAATCCCCTAATTACACGTTCATCAGTTATATTAGTACATAATTTAGTGAAATATGTAATTACCAGGACTCTAAATTGCCAATGGTGAGTGTGAATGCTAGTTTGTCTCTTTGTGTCATGAACTGGTGACTGGTCCAGGGTGTACACCGCCTCCTCCCCAATGCGAGCTGGGATCGGCTTCAGCACCTGCGACCTTTATAGGGATAAGCGTTACAGAAAATGGATGAATGGATTGATGTAATTACTGGTATAAGTGCACCCACTTTCACTAGGCATCTAATCAGCATCACACAGGGAAAGATCATTATGTGATGTTGTGTAACTTCAAGAAAACAGAGAGATAGGTGCACTACTAAACTAAACTAAATCCAACAATATGTCAATGTTTCAGAGCTGTTAAGATATCTTTTCATTTTTTTGATTCATTACCTTCAAGTGATACCATAGTGCAATTTGAAAAAAAAAAAAAAAGATGAAACAACAGGGGACAGATAGTTACCCAGATCTACTCACTCAGTTGTGTTTCTACGTCAAGATCTTGCAGCTTACAGTCTTTATGATGTATATAGCTTGCACCACAAGGTGGAGACAGAGACTGTCATCTGAAATTGTCACACCACTGGGGACAGTGGAGGTAGAGGAGTGCTGACAGAGCCGGTGTTATCAGTCAGCTGATAATCAGCGAGTTTGCCCTGAGGGGAAATTTATTAAGCATCACAGAGCAGGAGAGCAGATGTTCCACCGATTTCTGAACAGGTAGGTGGCGGTGCATACAGCATGTGCATCGGTTGGATTTCACACTGTGAAACATCTGACGTGTTGGCCTTGCCAAGCATCTGATCATGTCTCAACCTGCTTGCTGTGTCGAGAAAACAACAGCAGCAAACAACAAAGAGACTCAGTATGAATCTGGAATCAATGGAGTCTTTTTTTTAGTTGTGAAAAGGATGAAACAGACAAAATAAGATGGTTTTATATGTTTTATTAAAAGCAATGAACAGACAACAAAACATTATCTGGCCAAAGTACAACAATAAATAAATACTGAGAAAATCCGCATGGTTACAGTCACAGCTCCCTTGTCGAAATGCCACTTTCCTAAATCCTTAAAATTTTACTTCTACACTGCACAACATAGCCTGAAATGTAACTCTATTGCACCCTGACAAAGAACTGTGATAAACATACAGTAAGCACCACATTAACAGAATCTCCTTACAGGCTGAACGGGGGCTGAAGTTGAAAACATCTCCCACTCTGTGACCACAATGATCCTGATGTCAGAGGTTGATAGATTTGAATATTTCTACATGCAATATACTCCACATATTAACTGAACAATAGACTCATTTTTCTTTTTTTAAAGTAGGTGGCTGTCTCATGCATGATGAGACGAGCCAGTAACATTGAACCGATGTAACAGTATTGATTTCAGTGCTCAGATGTGCACCACGGTGCACGACCTGTGAAATCCCAATACCGGCAGTAAGAAGCAGTGTTTGCAAAGCTGAAAAAAACTCAAATTGCAAATAAGACTGAAGGTGTAAAGATATTCTTGGCTTGCACACATAGATGGTGAAATGGAAAGTGGCATTTCTTAAAGGAACTGTGAAACAACCTGTGTCTTTAGTACAGGGCCCACACCTACATATATAACTTCAACACTTCAACATCTAAAATGACACATCTGCAGAGAGAGAAAATTGGTATTTGGGAGAAGAAAATACCTCCTGGTACAGACTGCACAGCAATACCTTTACATGAGAAGTATCTTGTGTTGCAGAGTTAACACCTGCAGCATTTGAAAGTACAGCTTTTTGGGTTCCATGTAGTAATATATAATTACACATTTTAACTGCACATACTGTACAAACTCACAATATGGATTTTTGCATTAATTGGCAAATTCACAGTATGCTGTATGGAGATGATTAGGGCTGCAACAGACAGTTATTTTATTGTTAATTAATCTGCTGATTCTTTTCTGAACTGATTATTTATTTAGTCAGAATTAGTTAAACATCCCACAACCCCAAAATATTCAGTTTAATATCGCGAGACAAAGAAAAGTAGCAAATCCTCACATTTGAGAATTATCAGAATAGTTCCTGATTAATTTTCTGTCTGACCGATTCATGTTGGCAGCTTTGGTCTAAAATCTTAGTATAATTTATTCACAAATTAAAAATCAACAGTACAAGTACTTGAATTACAAATAGTTAGAGGCTATTTTTAGATCATTAGATAATTTCTCCTTTTGTAATATTAATCCCATTATTATCCGATCAAAATGTAACAAAGCAGATGAACCATGGCTGTGAAGTCAAAAATGGCTTTAACAAATACAACACAATGACATCTTTTTTTTTAACCGGCCATCTAGGTGCTATTTGGAAGAGCATCTTTTATAATTTCATACATTTTTAACGGGTCATTTTTCAACAGTACAATTAAAAGTACATTTACAATCCAGCGTCATGGTTGTCCACTTAGTCCAGTAGACTATACATTCAAATATAATCCAGTGTAGTCCAGTATCTCACATTTTATTAACACAACTGTACAACAGTCATAGTATTTGCTTCGTGCTATTTTTATATTCATATTAAACTCCTTCCACAGGGAGAGAGGAGAGAAGGGAGAGACAATTTAATCAGATGGAGGTGTAGTGTCTCCCAAAGCTGGTGAGTCTAATCTTCTCTGGCAGGATGATGTTTACTGAGTGCTCCGGTTCTTCCTGGCTCACACCGCCGGCTTCTCTCAGCAGGTGTTCTCTTTGCTGCCGGACAAGCTGGCTGTATTTGGCATTAGCCAGCCACGTCTCACAGCGGCCAAAAAACACAATGCCTGTAGTGCCCAAGATGACCAGGCAGGTGAGCAGAGCCAACATGCCGAAACAGACGAGCTGACCATGGGTGACGAGGACGCCGGGGGAGTGGACTGTTTCCTTCAGGGTTATCTTGAGCAGGTCTCTCTCAGGCGGTCTGAGAAGCTTGTGGAAAGTGTGAGCGGGGAGGGAGTAGTGCTGCGGAGTCAGTGCAAACACTCTGTGGTCCACAGGTCTGGCACTGACCGGCTTGGTCTTGGCCTTCGGCCTGTGCTGCAGGGAACATGTGGGTCCTGTAAACCATTTCTGGCAAATGCACTGGAAGGTTCCATCAGGTTGACCAACACATGTGCCCCGGTTGGCGCAGGGCCTGCCGGCGCAGGGGGAGAGGCTGGTGGTGTCATTACAAGTGAAACCAGTGAAGCCATGCGGACAGACGCATGTGAAAGCTAGGCCGTGGTTTGTACAGTTGCCTCCGTTGAGGCAGGGGTTAGGCTGGCAGCTGTCAACACTGATGTCGCAGAAGTCTCCAGAAAATCCAGGGGGACATAAACAGAAAGAGTAAGCTGCTGAGCCATCCGCATCCGCACATGTGCCTCCATTCTGACAAGGAGAGCTGGAGGACAGAGTAACACAATGTGAATATACATCAGGGGGAAATAAAGCTTCCTATCTACTGCACAGCTTTACTGCAACACATTTTATCCCATGGTTATAAATCAGTCATCACTGAAGCAGCCATCAAAAGCTTCTAATCCTATTCTACAGGTAGTTTTTTTAAACCGGGTGTTAATACAACAATTTCTAGGTCCATAATTTATGAGGTCCCCCAGAGCACACCCCTGGAGCCATTTGTTTTTAAACAGAGGTATGATCACATTAGGTGTAACAGGTGGTGTTGCCACCTGTTTCATTTCTCAGCCACACAAGAGGATTAACATACCTTTAGCATGGAAAACACTGGTTCCGGTTCAGAGAGAGGAGGCTACAGAAGTCTCATAATTCACAAGGATTCATGGAGGCTTAGATAAGGTGGACAGGTAGACAAAATGTCCTTACTTCTAAGTCTAAATAAACCATTTAAGAACTCACCGGTATATGAATTATCACAAAGCTGAAAATAGGGCTGTTTTTATGTGCTCATGAAAAGCTGACATTTTGCAAATTCATGGTTTCCCACAGCACAGTGACACAGTGTGTCTCCCTGATAATAAATGTTCCTTACATTTAAAAAGAACTGAGGCAAATCCTCTAGGATGTTGAATTCAAACTAAGAATATCTTGAATTATTAGTTAAGGTCGACCAGACAGTAATTGCACCGAAAAACTACTGTTAATCATTCATGGTTGTTTTTAGATATCAGCTCTCGAGGGCGACCACTGAAAGCACTTAATTTGTCAAGACTTTGCCAGGAAAGCAGCCCTGCTACACGGTGCAACTGTAATTTTTTTGTTAAGGCAAGTTCAGACTGCTTGAAAGATCTAAAATTATCTTTGTTGTCCTTTTCTTCTGCTTTTAATAATTATGCAATAACCAGGAAGCTTTTACTTGGCTGCTGCAGTCCTTGAAAACTGATGCATGCCTTGAAGATCTAAATAATCTTTTAGCTTTGATGTAGTTTTATCCTTCACAATTTGAAATTTACATTGTACATCTTGTGAAATAACATTTTTCTCATCTTGAATAATCCATTTTTCTTTTATTAATTGATAGATAAATTACTGAAACATGCTCATTGAGACTCAAGGGTAATGGCTGTAAATTGCTGAAATCTTTTGCTTCAAGCATGACTTAATTAATCAGTTCAGTTGCTGTGGATGATTTCTGACATCAACCAAATCAGTCAACTAATGTTTCAGCTCTAGAACAATATACTTATTTATCCTGTAGTATTAATTTCAGTCATTTTGCCCAGCCCTAATGAAAAACAGCATTCGGCTCATTTACAGCTAATTACAAATCTGTACCAGAAAACAGAAATAAAATAGAAAGTATAGAATAAGTCTTTGCTTTGCCGCTGTAGTAATGATCCTGCAGCCACATGTGTAGTGTATCTGATCAATGCAGCCATGCTTCACAAAGTGTACTGACTAAAATCCAGCATAAAAATAATCAATATCTCTAATAGTAGCTTGTGTAATTACCCAAGTCTCTAACATTCTGTTTCTGTGAGTCAAAGGAATAATAGCTCTGGCATACTTTTTAGACATCTCTGGTGTCTCACAGTGGAGCTGATTAATGAAACCTCATGTTGGCTTTTTAATGGTGACGAATTCCCCTAGCATGAAAGTGAAGCTCAACTCGTTGTGAAAATTATAATAAGACTCACATGATTTTAATAACAAATCCTTGGTAGGAGGAGGAGGAGAGCTGTCAGTTCACTGACACTGAGCTGTAGGCTATCGAATTTTAGGTATGTTCACGTCAATAACAAGGCTCCCTGATGGCGAACAAACACGGTGGTGTTCACAGTCTGGCGGCTGTGTCAGCTAGCTGTGTCCCCAGAGAGGCGTATCTGACAGGCAGCAGGATGATCAGCCCTGACTGTAATCCAACAGACGATGCAGCGATTTCTAGAGCTTAAAGAAGTGATCTGCTACTTTTGGATTCTTACCAAAAAGCAAAACATGTTTTTTTCTTGTTTTTTTTCTTCTGGAAATATGACTTGTTTGTTTCAGTGGTCTGTAAAATTACATTACTCAGAAATTCTGTCACACTTCAACTGTGTGCCAATTCTACTGTAGGCTCTTAACAAACATTTGCAAACATTATTGTTCTGCATTGCCTTCTTACGGTAATTGTAATTGTTTAATTCATCAGCACATTCATCACCACCTGAAGGCAAATTACCAATAAATGGATAATGGTAATATGAGATTTCCCTGTCTGATTGAATCATTTAATACTGACCAAAGCAAAGCATCAGTTGTGTCCTCCACATACCAGCAAGAGAAGGCTGAATTTCAGGTTGAATACATTTATTATAGAGAAGTTTGACAGCCTTGTCGAGCGATTATGGTGTACACTTTTTTTTTGAAACGATGACTTTTGAAAGGATGAAGCTCCTGAATTGGGATGCAAGCTTATGATGCTGCCCAGGTACACACTGCCAGCTACTGCATAAAGGTGTCTGCTTGTCAAAAAGGGAAAGAGCAGAATAAACATGGCTGCTGATGTATTTATGATGGAAGCGGGGTAATTCATTCTCTGAAATATCTTATTTCTACATCAGAAGATTTGTGTGTCTGAGATGAAAACTAAATTTATGGAGAATTGTGTTTTGGCTATGTTTATTTGAGTTTGCAATTGCTCACTCAAAGAAAAGGCCGGCCTGAACATGACGCTAATGCTAGTTTACATTATGCTTATGTATTATGTCAGTGTCTCCACAGTCCTTATATCTATAATGGATATTTAAAAAAAAAAAAACAATGCATCAATGACAATGTGAAAACAATCGTTAACCTTAAGAGAATAGTCACCTGACTCTGCAGCTTCCCTTGGGAGTTTAATCTCATTGTTTAGCTGTCGAGCGTGCAGCTTTAGTGTTCTGGTTCAATCTAACCCCTCTCACAGCGTCTTTTTTCAGTGAAAAAGCTCTAAAAACCCACTATATGCTACCTGCTAAACATCAGCTACACTTAATGACATGCTGGTGAACAAAGAGGAGCATCTAGCAGCTACAGAGTCAGATATTTCCCTCAGGTGTTGGTGGAGACCAAAAATGGAGCTAAAAGATCACCGAGGGCCATATCACTAACAAGTGACCACATCAGCTTAAAAAGTCATGAATGTCGCAATGTTGTGTTGACAACTATTTGCTGCCTCCTCTTTTGTCCTGAGTCAGAGCTTCTTCGGTTGCAAATTACATGAACACACTTGAACCAGATGTAGGTGTAGATTTCTTTTGTGGCTATTGCTCGCTATCAGCACAAACATGTTGTTTGCCGTTATGCAGTGTCGCAGAGCTGGCCACCAGGAAACTCACTCTGACTAGAAATAATGAACTAGAACTGCGTTCAGGCAGAGTTTTTCTTCACAAAGTTGGAGACTTGCCAGTTCCCACGTTTCAGCATTGCCATGTTTGTGGAGGGATTGTATCAAAGCGTTTCTGTTTGTTTTCGTACAAATGTGCAAAAACCCTCCTGCCTGTCTGTTACAAGTCACAACAACCGAAATGGCTTTGTTTTGTGGAGCAAGGAAAAGAAGAAAAATCATTTTTTTGTCTCTGCTAACCGCCCACCAATAGGAGCTAGGTAGTTCGATTGGCTGCCTCAGCCATACAGAGAGAGCTGACAGACATCGCACCATGTATTGATTATGATAAACATGTGGAGATAAAACTGCAAGAGCTGGACTATTCCTTTACTTAAAATATAAAGTCACATAAAAGGTGCTCCTACCCATTTGTGAGACAAAGTCCTTTCCTCAGTTGGCAGTTTTCACCGGTGTAGCCCTGGGGACAGATGCACAGGTATCCCCCCTCTCCTGTCTCTATGCAGGTGGCATTACCAACACAAGGCCTGGATGAGCACAGGCGAGTATCTGTTGTTAAAAAAAAAAAAAAAATGCTGTTTTTAGATCTTACTCTTCGCCTTTTTGTTTCCACTCTCTCACTCACATTCACACCGCAGCATGCATCTTGTCGCCAAGAACAAAACCGCGAAACATAACCAACCATGTCACGCAGGAAAGCAGCTTACATGCTCCAGCAGAACGAGAGTTGTGCTGCGTTCGCTGATAAGGAGGTCAAACTAAGCCAGAAGCAAAAAAAAAAAAAAAAAAAAAAAAAAAGAAAGAAAATCTTTTGTCTTTTAATCTTTTCTCTTTGTTTCCTCTTTCGCTTGAGGGGCAGCAGGTAATTTGTACTTGATAATGTTCACTTTAAACAATGTAGGAATTATTAGTCAAGTGCTTTATTTCAATAGTTTGAAAGACCACTACATTACATTTTCACAGCCACAGTGCATCATTTTTGTCTGCGTTCATGTGCACAAGAGCTTAAGAGCACAAAAGCAGCACTTTATATCGAGTAGCTCTGCTCTGTTATTTTGTGGCTTCGGTTTTCAACATTGACCCAGTTTTTTCCATAAGGATCTTTTTTTTTTTCTTCCCCTTGTTAGATCTTCTCTACTGTAACTGCCCGTCTAAAAATACAGCTAACTGTATTCTCCAGACACAGTCTTCATTCAGTGACAACCTACGTCCGTCCCCGAGGCTCTGTGACTCACCCTAACCTCTGGCATGTCAGGAGGTGTTAGAAGGCAGATAGAGATGCTCGGTGTGTTTAATGAGACTCACCTTGGTCACAGAGGCTTCCCACCCAGCCCTCCTCGCAGATACACTGCCATGCTTTCTCACATGTGCCGTGCAGACAGCCGGGGAAGGGCACGCACCGGTTGCAGTTCTCTCCTTGCCACCCTGGTTTGCACCTGGAAGAGGGGAAAAGGGAACAATCCTGAACTATTAATATACCACCCAAAGAGCTTTGTAGCCCTGCTCTTGTCCTCACTGGGGCTTTTTTTCCCCCTCCTCTTAAAGTAAAAGTCATGTTTAATTATGCAGTAATTGGTTAAATTCCATAAATACTAACAGTGATGGGATACAGGTATTTTGGCTCATGTGTACATACGGCATCATTTGCCAGGAAAACATTTCAAACTGGGCAACAGCCTTTGTGTTATCTGCTAGGATAACAATGATTTTTACTGTTCAAACAAAGGGATGATTTGGCAGTTGACTTAACACAGTAAGCGCCAAACAAATGTAGAAAAAAAACCCCCCAGAATGATCCAGTTGGCTGGATTGTCATTGCACTGGGAGGAACAATTACAGCTCCAGTGATGTATTGAAATCATGCAGAAACCTGCAGGGTATATGCTCTATCATGTGCACAGGAATCTGAGGTTGTTTTTAGTACCTGCACTTCCCTGGCTTCTCACAAAACCCATTTTCTGTGTTGCACCCCCCGTTGCATTCCCAACCTTTTGAGAGAGAAAGAAAAAGACAGCAGCGTGTTTCCATCAGAACTCATCACAATAAATAAAAAAAAACACATGAAACATTCAGAGCAATAAAATATTCATCCGGTATACTTTCTTTGCACGCAGATAGTTTCTTTTTTTTTTATGAATGGGATCGATTCTCTTTGTTTCTCTGTCAGATGTCCCAGCGGACTGATCAGAATCTCCCATTACCTTTGGCGATGCCTGTCACGACCAGAAAGAAGACCACCGCTGTGAGATGCATCGTAATTTCGAGCGAGACCCCCTTTCTTTGTCCTGTAAAAAATATATAAAGCGGGTTAAGTCGCAAAGAGAGCTCCGTTTGTGTGAAGAAGCCATTTTTTCTTTCTGTCTAAACAGATGTCTCATTACTCAAAAGTTCATTTGATGAAAGCAAAACAAACCTTAAATGAAGAATTCAGAGAGATGTTTTTAAAAAAAAAAGAAAAGGCACGTCTTTTGTCTGGAGCTCTGAGCTGTGTAGTTAAGTATCATATCATGAGAGTTTAATAATGCCACTACTGTAACGCTACCAGGTTGAAAACCACCCCCACTGCAAATCTAAATATTATTATTAGAATAATCCTGTCTTATCTGTTTTCTCCTTGAAATAATTGACGCACCTGAACCAAATGCGTCTGCTCCAAAACGTATCCATTACGCACAAGCAGAAAAAAGAGAAAAGAGCAATTTAATTCCAAATCATCAGCTTTTCCATGTCAAAAAAAAAAAAAACTCATTAACTGAAATTATCTTGTGGCATCCAGAAAATTGCCTTACCTATGTCGCACCGGCGCTCTGATTCCAAGCGGCTTCGGTCATATTTGATCCATTTGGTTTATAATGCAAAAGTAAAATAAAGAAAAAAATCCAAGCGTCGTGCTGCTCACCACAGGTGTATCAGAGGTCGGGCTGCCGGAGGAGGACCTGGACGTTTTGACGGGACTGCTGCATCGTGCATCGTCCCAGTGCAACACGCTCCTCCCACCTAAAGAGGGAGAGTGTGCTCATCAGTCTGACCCCCCACGGGAGAGAGGTGCCACATTTACAGCCTGTATTTTATGGACGCATTATTGTTTTGGCAAAAGTTCTTTTGAGGGATGTGAGAAGGTCCCTGCAGGTCAATAACACCTGCAAAAAGCTTATTTCTGCTCATAATTCTTCTTTAAAAACACAGTCTGGTCTACCTGCTCTTACATTAAATCTCTGCTATGAGTGGAGGAAGTATTCAGATCATTAACTTCAATAAAAGGAGCAAGTCTTGCATTTAAAATCTTACTACAGTACAGAAATGTACTTTTAATGCTTAAATGCATCAGAATCACCCCTTTCAGTGATACGTTATTATACATTACAGTATCATAGTAGCTAATTCTATCTACTGAGTCTATATCAACATATCTTATCTTATAAAGTGATTGTATATTTTGCATAAAAATCTTAATCTGAAGTACCTCGTATTGATTTCAGGTCAATAGTGGATTATAAGTAGCAGGAAGTACTCAAACACATCTGATCTCAGGCTGATCTGCTGACCATTATCTCATACAAACACAACCACTTACCTTAAAAAGTAAACCTTCTGTATATTGAATAAATCCAGACCCCCTTCCCTCCATGACCCCCATTTTTCAAATGTTATTGAATGACTTCCCTTACACAGCGCCTACCTGTCATACATAATAATGCCCTGTTCTATTCTTAGTCCACTTATTGCTGTCCACAATCTCCCCACATCCTTCCCAAGGGCAGGTAACACAGAGCGTATGGTTTATAGACTAAGGGCCTAATTATGAGTTTCAGTTCCCTCTGACGTTATTAGATCAGCAATAAAGATTTTTGAAAATGGTGGTGGAGCAATCATCAGGGGAAATCTAGAAGAAAGATTCAACCTGTGTCTTCTGCCGCTTTTATAGAAAAGCAGAGTTAATGTCCTAGTTGGCGTGTACAATAATATATATATATATATATATACTCTATATTTTCTCTATATATATATATATTTATATATATATATATATATATATCTGGATAACATACAAGTTTGCAGTCAAGAGGGCACAAGAGTATATATGTACAGTTAACATAAATATACATACCTTTGAATGGTGGTAAAGGTAAAGAGAAAACCCCTTTCAAGGGCACTCACATCATATGAACAGACCAGCCACGAGCAGATGTGAGTGGTGGAGGCGAAATGGATAAGTCTCCTCAGATTCGATATAATCTCTAGAGGTCCCCGCTCTCATATCCCCCGGTTCAATTTGGCTCGTGTGTTTATTTTCAAACCTCCAGAGACCGAGCTCATAGCTGAGGCGTAACATTACATCGATGATGTGATTCTCTGCCTTGGCTCCCAACCAGATCCTCGTCACTCAGTCTTTTATTTTTTGTAATGAAATGTCTCAGGTTTGTATGTGCTTTATTAAAGTGAAGGACTCATCCATTGATTTATTTTTTTTCAACCAGCACCGATCTCATCTGGTATCTGATCTTTTATCGGCTCTGGTCCTGGGTGCTCCAAGTATAAATTGAACATTATGGATCTGAGTATATGAGTGTGTGACCGGGTGTGTGTGTCTTGTTGGCTTGTGTCTTTTATGACAGTTTGAGGTTACATTCAGTTCCCACAGACAGAAACTGTATGTGTATGTGTGTATACATACTGTATGTGTTATCAGTGGACTGACTGAAGTACTGAACAACAGTCTAGGAAGCCAAGGCAGCTCTGCAGGGCTGTAGCACTTTTATTTCTGCTGTGAAGTTGGACATTTTAACATAGGAGCTTATGTAGACTGACTCGTTCTGTAGCCAGCCTCAAGTGGACGTTTGAGGAACTGCAATTTTGGGCACTTTCGTGTAGGCTTCACTTCACAGCCACGAAGGTTGTCAATTGGGCTGTAGGCACAATGACAATGCTAACATGCTGATTTTATGTTTACCATGATCATCATCTTCGTTCAGCAGGTTAGCATGCCAATATCTGCTGATTAGCACTGAACACAAAGACACCCGAGGCTAACGGGAGATAAAAGTATCAGACAAATGGAAATTTGACCTGATCATGGCGCTAGTTGAAAAATGACCCAAGTTAAAATTTATCCTGAATGGGAACTTACCAAATTTTATGCCGATCCAGTAGTTTCAGAGATATTTCAATTAAAACCACAAATCAGGCATCATTAAAGCATAAATTGTCTTGGTAAACATGAATATCTGTACAAAATTTCATGACATTACATCAGTACTTCATTTCATAGCCAGGATGCTACAGTCTCCAGCTGCAGCCTCTTAAAGGTGAATATTTGCCAGTTTTCTTCTATAACTGAATATTGAGCATTAATCAATGACGGAAATAATCTGAGGTTGCAGCACCGGTGTCTGTTTGTGCATTCATGTCACAGGTGTTTAAATCTCACTGTGGCCAGATCTCATTTTCATTAGTTATGCATCCACAGGGGAGGCATTTCACTCTCGTCTCAGCAATTCAGTCGTATTGTTAATCTCTGTGAAGGTTATTCCCACACTGAGCCACTTCTTCTGCTCTCCACAGATGTGAGGAAACACCACATGCAATAAAGGGACAGTTAGATCTGCATATTACCACTGTAGATTATTACATTTCAAGTCCACTAGAGATTGGAAATGATCTCCTCTGAATTCTCAGCACGCAGTTGCAAAATGTAGAAAAGTCTATCAGTGCACTCTAAATCTGATTAAACAAATCCCCATTCAGTCAGACGTACACCAGCCAGGCTGTGGTCTTTGATACAGATCATTTCATTCAAACTCACACGTCGGTTTGCAGGAAATTAATCTTGAGTATTGAATTCTAAACACAATTAGCTGGGTAATAACACGTGGTGTGGCTGCACTGTTCCGCCCTGTCCGGTGGTTTTTCAGATGGATCATCAGGATGCATCATTAGACAGGATATCACACCAGGTGGAGCTCACTTACACACATGATGCACAGCAGTAAATCTGCCTGTCTGCAGTATATACACACACAGACACACACACATGAATATAAAACAGGATATATCTTTTTTATATTGTTTAGAGCACTGTAATTACTTTTTAAATTAGACTACGTGGTACAGACAGGAAGGCAACAGATTTATGTTTGTGTATTTGCAACAGACTGCATGTGGTGCTTCTACCTATCAAACAAATCTTTTTTAAAACTTGATATAAATGTGATATATTGACTTTTATTGCACAAACACCCGAAACATGGAGCAGCTCGCTGCTCTACTTTTAAAACTGTATCCCTCTGGAGTTTGTTTCCGAGTGTGTTTGGCTTTTTAACTGTTGATATGAGACATGAAAACTCTTCTCATCTAACATCAGTTTGGATCCAACATCGGATCCCTAAACCTCAAGTTACTCAGTATTTTATCATCGTTTTGAACTGATACACAAAACTATTTTATAACTTAGAACTGCTTCTTCCCAAACTTAACCTAATGTTTTGTTCTACAGCAGAAATATATTATATTCTCACTTTATTAAGGACACTCAAAAGATAAAATGGTCTATAGTACACTAGATAAAAAAGACAATATATATAGAATAGATGAAAAACAGAAAATACATAGCTTTAAAAGACAGAAATCGACAAACTCGAGCACAAGTGGCTCCATAATCTGGATAATACATGTAACTGCTCGGGATTGTTCAATACCGGCACATTATTACTTATTATTTATACATCATACATCATTATTAATATTATACATTAAGTGTATACAGTACATGTGATTTCCCAAAGCGGATTCTCTTAAGTATATGCAAAAAAAACTTGCTGTCTTATCCCCAACACCTCGTCTTATATTTGTCCTGCAGGTTTCAAGAGAGTGTTTTCTTGGTACAACACACATACTACATACACATACTAGGTTTAATTAATAATAATTAAACCTTGGAGTAAACTAAAGCTTTGCTGAACATCTACCTACATCGTAACACTAATATGAATCGTCCACGATCCATGATCATCCACTGGAGATGAGCTACAGATAAATTGTGCAAAAGATTTGAAATCCCTGTGCTGTTGTACGGCGTCTCGTCACTTCAGGGAATTCTTCTGTACTTGATAGACAGAGGCAATTTCTTCAGCCAGTTTGGTCTCTTGACACCAATTTTCATTGTCATGAAGATTTCATAACGTCCCATGATTGCATGGCAGTATCATTACGCCAGCTTCAGTCTTGCTGTCTCTGTGTGTAACAAGCAGACGGACGGAGACAGGAGACGTGTGTGTGATGTGGAGGCTTCTATTCTATTTCTTGCCTCCTCAACTTCCAAATACATTCAGTAATTAGTCACAAAGGAGGAACGTGCGTCTTCCTTCGGGGATGACTGGTTTATTTAATTGCACTGCGAGTTGAAAGGTGAAAGATAAAATCACATTGTCACTTGGCTCGTCATTTCTTTTGTTTCCGCGCTATGAGTCCCATTACATCAACGTCTACAGCTGGGATACCTTTGATTGCCGGACAGGACACAGGAAGACGTTGTATCTCCTTCAATGAGGCCCGTAGGTAATTCAACAAATGCTGTATTACTCATGAGTACAAAACACTTCAGTCCCTGAAAGATGCCTGTAGAGCCAAACAACCATGACAGGAGAGACGCACAGGAGTCCAGGTGCACTTGGATAATACATCAGTCTCTTTATTGTCAGCATGCTGAGGAGAGAAAAAGAAATCTCACCGGCCAAAGTGTAGAAATCTAGGATAGTGGCTGGAAACAGAGAGCACATTTCTCTCTTTCAAATATACCAATTATATAGAAGGTGGAGTGGAGACAATCCGTCTCGTACTGACTGGCGGCATACCATGCATTTTTCCTGGCTCTATCCTAAAGGCTAACTGCTCTGTAGCATCGGCCTCCAGGGTGTTGGCAGGACTTCAAGCGCCTTTGGCTCTGGCTTTCATGGTTGTGCTATACTAGAATATTCTCGAACAAAAAAAAAAACTGGTGAGAGGAAGGGCAAACTATTAGCCTCCACATTACTGTAGCCTCATTTTGTGTTCCTGCATGAATTAGCAGTTAAAAAGTCTAATGACAAAAACTGATTGTGTTGATGGCATTGGCAATTTAGAAGACTCGTCAAAGCGTTTGGGGACAATGAGTCTTTTAATTGTTACATATCGATGGAAGGTTCATGCTGGACGATTGATGTCATGTATGTCAGTCCGTTTGCTGTCTTGTTGATGGTTATTATATCTGAATCAATTTCAGCCTCAGGACTTATTGTTCATGGCTCATACCACTGTTTTGCACTGGTGTTACATCAACTTTCAGATTTATTCTGTGCAGAAAAGGGTGTGATTAATCTTTTTTTTTTTTTTTTTTAAATGTATGTTCTTTTTTGGCCTCTCTTGGAACAAAATGCTCCTCCGGCCCCAAAAACTGGAAACCAACACTCGCTTTGATTTTCTGATGCAACACTTTCCTTAATCTCTGGCCATTTAAAACCAAAAAGCATCCTCTTACTTCAAACGTGTCTGGACGGTTCTCTGGCTTTTGAGCATCCTTTAAAATGTTAAGAAATAAGAGCGCTTCATTGATCACTGGTGTGTCACTTAATATATTCTGTCAAGAGTGACTAATGTAGGTTTGATAAGTAATTAGAGGCATAGTTCGGGTTACTTGAAGTGGGGTTATATAAAGTAATGGCCCTGGTTTGGAGAAGCAGGCGGGATACAGCATGCTGTGAACGGGGAAGCAACAAAACACATTTTAGCCACCTAAAAAATTTAGTCTAAATGTACTACCCTATATTTAGAATAATTTCACTGCTTTAACTTGCCTTCAGAAAGCCCTTTTCGACAAGAAACCGAATCCTTTATATCAATCGATGCTCTCTTCAAAGCCAACAGACTTCATTGACAAAAAACGCAATTGTACCTCACACAACAAGGGAGCTTCACGGTCTACCGCTGTCTCAAACGGGTGGTTTGTGTGTGTAATTGTGTTTTTAAATCCAAAATAACGCTGGTTCCTGCAGATTGTAGTGCTGTGTTCAAGTTTTCTGTCAATGAAGTCAGGTTGCCTCAGGGAGAGTGATGTAACTGCTTCAGTTTGCAGCAGGAAAGCACTGTCTGCAGAGGCATTGTGATGAGCGACGATGATGATGTTTTGTTGCTGCCCCTGTCCACAGCAGTGTATTGCACAGCTTTCATGCTTCTCCAAACCAGGCATGTGCTGACTGCCGATCACTGTAGGTAATACTGAATGGATGGATGGTGGATATGTACCTCATACAACCCCATGTCAAATGATAACTATCCCTTTAACCTCATGCAACCTCCAATATTGCCGTAATGGTAATTTACCAAAGCGGGACCATTTTACCATTGATAGCATGATTTTTGTTCATTACTTTCATAATGTTTATTGCAAAATAGCCATGTAACCACCCGGCATTACCACTGTCACATCACAATATCGATCACTGCAACAAATCAGTGCACAGCCTTTGTGGCTGCACAAACAGCAGCTACCTGATGTATAAAAACCCATAAACACTAACTGTGAGCTGCAGGAGGCAGGCACAAAATGATGATATTTGTAGAATTGGCCATCTGCTCGGATGTGAGTGTGTGTGTGTAGATATGTTAACTAAATTTCATTAATGGAGATAGTGCCGTCGTTATCTCCATAGCAACTGTAGCCTGTCATTGTGAGGAAAGCTTTAAGGTCGCGGAGGAAGCAGATGGACAAGACTGATAGTTTGAGGGAGAGGGAGAGTCAAAGAGAAAGATTGAGGCGAGGGGAGAGAAGAAAGAGAATGAAGGGAAGTCGGAAAATGTGAAGGAATGACTTCACCTGATGCCACCTTCACCTGATGCCAGTTATTCCTGTCTTGTTACCATGGGAACAGGAGGAGGATGCTTTCTTTTTGGGTGTGTTGTACCTTGCTAAGGATTTTCATCATCAAGCTATAACAAATATATCACCCCGAAGGAAGATTTTAAAAAAGTGTTATAGCTAAAAGTGACCCAGGCCCAGCAGGTTATCAAAGTGTAAATTCACACTAAATCAAATAAAGCAGCAAACTGCTGCTGTGTCACCTGTATGGGCTCTGAGTAAGAAGTAAATGTAAGGGTATTAGTCACAGCACAAATTGATGTCCTGTTAGCAGTGATTTAATGCTTGGCTGGCTCCAAGTTAAGAAATGGATTCCCTGAGCATAACTGTGCACTGAGAGTCAGTTTTATATTCTCCATCACATTCAGTTTGGTGTTAATGGGACCATCTGTTTGAAATGCTCACCAACTTAAAAACCTCTGATAGATGACATATTCAGAAGAACCGGCGCCTCTTCTTGCTTTGATTTTCTTGCTTTCTCGAAAGCCTATTTGGCTGCGTGTGCATTTTGGGTGCTTGCATTTCTTGCGTACGTTCTTCACGGGAGTGTTCATGCGAAAAAGGTGCACGAATGTTAACGTGTTTGTCCGTTTAACTGGTCTCCAAGGTCTTTTGCAGACCTATCTAGAAACCCAAGGCGAGAGAGCGAAAATTGCACAGGCACTGGCGAGGACTGATAGCCAGGAACTGAGGTAAACAAATACCAGAACTGACAGACAGAATAGGTAAATAGCTCACAACACTTGCTGACTGAATCTCCCTGCTGTATATTGTTTTTCCCCAGGCACAGATTAAACACAAGCCTTTGCTGCAAACAATCACCACAGTTTGCAATTCATGTAACTGATTGGTGGAGGTCAGTTAATCCTTTGGCCAGTATATAAGAAACTTCTGTAACATAACATCATTCTATCTCTGCCTATGCCTGTGAAGCCTGTTCATGTGCCTTGTAGGTGCTCTGTTTCCATTGTTTTGTCTGTATGCTTGCTTCTGAAAATAATGGAGATTAATGGTGGTGCTATAATGCTCCGTTCTCCCCCAGTGCTAGTGTTCAACTTCTATCCATTCCCAACATTCATCCTTAAAAGTCACAGTGGTATGGGAGGAAAGCAGACAGACAGAGAGGGAAGACCTGAGCTAACACAACAAGCCTCAAATGATACGTAAAGCTCAGATCAGTCACTGAGCCTGTTCTGAGCCCCTTTTCCTGCATGACTCATTGAAGATGAGTCATGCAAATTCTTTCAAAATTATTGCTCATCTTGTGTAGCACTTCTCAGACATTACAAGCTATATTTACAACTAAAACAAAGCATTGCTTCTCCGTAATGTGTGTCCTGCCCTCCTCCCTGTCACCGCCAGTCTGAAGCCGAGCACCTGTCACTCATGCTGATGAGCAGAACACCTTTTAAGCAGCGTTGTCTTCGCTGCACTGAGGTAACAGCATGCATAAAAGCCTCCTGCCGGGTGTTCAAACGAGGAGCCGATAAATCTAGTATAAATTGCACAGTCTTGTTTAGTGATTGCTTGTGATAGCTTCGAGATCACCGGTTGCTTTGCCTGCGAAGTGGATCAATAACCGACCGCCCGGCGTCAAACTGAGTTTGAACGTTAAATGTTTTCAGTGACTCTCGGGAGACTTTGTCAAAGCTGGTGAGAAGAAACAGACAAACAACAAAAATCAGGACAACAGAAAAAGAAAAGAATCTATAAATGATTATTGTTCGACTGAATAATACACAAAACGAGGAGAGGAGGAGCTGTGTTGTTCAAAATGATCACAAAAGATCTTCAAACTTTATACTTCGGCACACACTGACACAGCTTCTCTGTGATGTCTCTGCAGTGAGACTCTGACTGTCACTACCAGTAAAGGTGCAATCAGTAATCAGAAAAGTCTTTTATCGGCTCTTTGCACAGATTGACCATCATTTATCAGCAGGGGGTCTCAAGTGTTGCTCATCAATGATTGTCACTTCAACGTTAACTTACTGACTTCTGAGACTTCCAGCTTTCTTAACATGGAGAGGTCTTAGGAGAGCCGGGATGTGTTACTGGGAATCCTTTCTACTGCGTGGATGCAGTTTTCATGCACACATGGTCAAATAGATTTTTGTGAAGAAGTTAATCTGCATCCTCAAAAATGACTCAGAAGTAGAAGCTAGTAGCTAAAGCACTGTACACTTCCCTTATGTGCACACAGACTGTGGAAGACTGGAGTCTGCCTCATCTTGACCAAAGTTACTGCAGAAAAACATATCACATAGCTTAATGCCATCATGCAGCACCCTTTTCAAAGTGAATAGATTTGAGACACTTAAATCAGAGCCACGGTACATTTGAAAAGGGAAAACAACATTTTACCGGCGAGCCGCTGAATAAACAGTAAATCAGTTTTACTTTAAATCTCATTTCATTGGAGGGAATGTAAAAAGAAGAGCAATCCATCAAGTAATGCAAATGAAAAAACACAGAAAATGTGATTTTGGTTTCACTACACTGAAAATCTCCCAGGTCCTTTAAACTGCCCACCATGTACTCTGTGCACTTTGTTATATATCGTGAAGTAAAGCACGGTAAAATGTTCTTATTTCAAAACCCCCAATTATCTTTCTACAAGACGGAGCGTGTTTTAAATTTCACATTAATTATTATTGTTATCATTATTATTAGAACTTTTGACAAAGACACAGATGTTTGGTCTATTAGCACAAACCTGTTTGTTATTATCCCATCGTTGTCCCACATGGGATTACTGCTACTTATCAAACGTTACAAAAATGTCTTGTATACATCACAGAAGCTGTTAGCTACAGCATCATACAGTGTGAGCTTCTATATACAGACACATTCCTCTTTTTATTCCTATTTAAACACATCAGGTTAACTGTGGTATAATTTTCACTGTGATATGTTTGGGAGAGCTTGATGAATAAAGTTTTGAGAAGATACATTTTATCTATCATGAATAAATTACCTTGTTACAGTCATTTCATGAGAAGAGGTAAGAATATTTTACTCTTGACTCGATGGGCAACAGTGTAGTTTCAAATAACTAATTAATCAATAAATCATTTTTAGTCCACGTAACAGAAGAAAGAAAAGGGATGCTACACGGTCCTGATAAAGGGATTTTTTTCTTATCTCACTTTCACAAAACGTTCATTATTTATTTAAAAACCTAATTATAACCCAGTGGTGTGAAACTACATTTACTTCATGAGCCACATACAACCTAATTTGAGCTCTAATGGGCCAGACCAGTCAAATCAAACCAAACATTTCCCATTTTCTGGGCCGTATGTTTTACATTGTTACTAATAAAGACAACAGAAAACATCAGTGAGATGACTTTAATATACTGTGCTATGATATGCTATACTATACTATACTATACTATACTATACTATACTATACTATACTGTGCCGTGCCGTGCTGTGCTGTGTTTGCGCTACAGTATGCTATGCATACCATACTGTACTATACTACTATACTACTGTACTACTGTACTACTACTGTACTATACTATACTATACTATACTATACTATACTATACTGTACTGTACTGTACTGTACTGTACTGTACTGTACTATACTATACTATACTATACTATACTATACTGTGCCGTGCCGTGCCGTGCTGTGCTGTGCTGTGTTGACTTGTGCTACAGTATGCTGTGCATACTATACTGTACTATACTATACTATACTATACTATACTATACTATACTATACTATATTAATTTATTCATATTATTATCAGAAAAAATAGTATTATTATTTTCAGTTGATATCAGGAGCCCTGCAAGGTAAAATATCGACACATTGCCACGTTCACATGTTGCTTGTGTGTATTTAATGATACATTTCTGGACACGCTCATCATTTCTCATTGACTATCTGCTGCCACTGTAACCCTCTCTTTCAGTGTCTCTGCCGAGGTGTTGTGCGGGAGAACTCAAGCAGAGGATAAGATATTCCTCTCCTCGCCTAATTGAATCTCACCTTTCAACAGAAACCTGTGGCTGCCAGCCCAAGGTTAAGACAGTGTTGATATAACCTCTCAGCCCGCTCTCATTCACTCCAGTCGCTTGTTATGAATTATTCACATGCACAGTCACAGCCGAAAAGAGACCAGCAGAGAGGGAGATGAACTCAACCTGTTTGATCGAGCCACTGTATATAAAAAGCTTTGTAGGAAATCGCCATCGCCTGTAGAGTTTGTGCTTTTTATTTGCAGTATTTTGTTCCTTAAGAGCCTGAAACAAATCCACAACATAGTTATGATGACATGATGATGTCCAAGTTCAGATGCTTTAACATTAAACCTGCTCCAGTCCAAAGACATCTCAAGATCCTAGTCATGGCCTACCTGAAATTTTCCATCAATTTCTCCCTCACACAGACTGGAGCCAGATAATGAGAGTGTCAGTGCTACTCCAACTGTAACCAACGTGATGGAACCTAATTTCCTCAGTCGTTTTCCCGTGATGCAACAGGGCAACCATTCTGCCAGCCACTGCGAGCGAGGGTTATCATTTGTATGAAAACGATACAAGCAGAGAAATTGTGGAATAACACGCGCCCCTGAATTCATTTTTCAACATCACCTTGTACGGAGGATATCTGGTGCTACAAAATAAAATGCTTGAACTAAAAATAAGAATGAAATTAACCCACAGAAGGAGGACAGTACAAGTGGAGTGTGTAAAAGAAGCATCCACATAGTGCTATTAAAGCAGATTTATTCAAAATGTGTCCTCCTTGGGAAAAGAAGTTAAACTAGGCCTTAAACATACATTGAAAATGAGAAAACTGCACCAAATTGAAAGGAGCAGAGACAGCAAGAGATATGCATAATAGCAAAGGTACAGTTTGACCTTGGTGTATTTATTCTGGGTTTGTTGCTGTCTTCTTTCACTAATGATTTCTTTCACCTCTGCTGAAAAGGGAGGAAGTGAAAGAAGACAGAAAATGGACCTGAAGATTGAAGCTAAAAAAGGAGGTGAGACGGTGCAGGAGGAAGTCGTTGTTGAGGAAGGAGGAAAAATGAGGATGATGAAAAGAAAGAGATGAATGAGAGAGAGGCAACAAAGAGGACTCACAAAGACTGCTGCTACTTTAAAGTTTACTTAGTGGAGTGTGGTCAGATCCTATGAACTGTAGTGACAAATCCTCTGGCTATGAAATCCTCAATTGGGGGCAGAGAGGGAAAAACTCACTTCCAGTATGACCGTAGTGAGATGAAATTGCACAGGAAACCCTGAGAGGACTGCAAAACAAATCTCACTCTTGCAAAGGCATCAGCTTTATCCAGTGACATGTTGTTGTGGTTGTTGTTTTTTTTGGCAAACGTAACATAGTCAGTAAGATTGTACAACTCTGACACTGGACCAAATGCAATATGCTGCAATAACAGTGCAGTTCAAGCAGGTCCCCCTCAACCTCAGCTCTGAGAAAAATATTTTGCGAAGATATACAGCCACTAAAGAAAGTAGCAGACATGCAAGACAGCTGCTGAACATAATGTAGCACACTCCCATAAAACATCTGTCTGACAGGAAATTATATTTGACAATACTGATTATTCCGACAGTTTTTCATTTTCATTTGTGATTAATCCGATGTGATTTTCTTAATCGTTACATAAAGTCTGTGTAAAGTAAGAATAAATGTGTGTTCCGAGTTTGTCAGACCAAAGAACAAAGTGCTATTAACCACCCAGCCAAAATTGAATGTTTTTATTTATTTATTTATTTATGAGTTTATAAAATTATATGTCAAAATCAGGTAATAAAGAGCAGTATTCTCACACACACCCACTCGTGGGAGCAGTCAAGCGGTGATTTTGAAGCGACTGAAACGTGTCAGATGAGTTCAGAAAATGACACGGCTCACTTTGAAACACTCTGAGCAAGATGAATTAATCTCTATCTCTCTGCAGGGTGGCTTCAGCGTGTCATCGAGCCACCCTAAATCCACATTTCAGTAATATATCGTCTTTTCACACATTTTCAACAACTATTTCCCAAAAATATCAGAATTGCCCTGACACAGACTTTCATAAAAATGTGAAAACATGTCCATGCCAGTTTACAAAGTTACATCTTCAAACAGTCCAAAACCCAAAGATATTCAATTTACAATGAAAATAAAGCAGCAAATCCTCACAAATGAGAAGCAGGATTCAGATATTATTTGGCATTTTTGCTTGAAATGATGACTAAATTGTGAAAAATAGTTGCCATTTTATTTTTCTGTTGAACGTCAAAGTAATGCAGTGCAAATACAAATTGACTTACTTCCTCTTGACACATTCTGCAACTGAACTCCTAAATAGAAACCAATTTTATCAAAGGGAGTTTTGATGCAGGAGGCAAAGTGCCAAAGCAGTCACTAAAACAGTACGGCATCATCAACCACTGCAGGTTTGAAATGTAAAAAGGAGCATTACATTACAAACAGTCGTGTCAAAAAGAGAAAAAAGGCAATCTGAGTGAGATGAAGTGCAAGTCTAAATGTTTACACCCACTATCACCCCAGTGCAGGGAGCAATAAAGTTCCTTTTCCAAGAATACAAACATGGAAAACTGTATCCTGTCCGCCTTGACAAAACACCTTGCTATCAGCGCGCAATTTGGCCTTTCCTGGAGAGTGTTTCTGCTCTCCAGCTCCATAACAACCTTCTGGAGTAGCCTATTTCAAAGGTGTGCTTGAGTTCAGGTGGGTGGTTCAGATTCAAAGCATATATTATAAGTCAAACAGCATGGTAGCCACTAATGCAGCAATATGTATGTTTAATGTAGAGAGGGCAAGCATGTGTGTGCGCATTTTGAAGTCAACACGAAGGCACAGCATTGGCCTGATCTTGAAACCCCCCAAAAAAACAAAAAAAACCAACAAAAAAATGCAGAAACTGTCTGTTGTTTCTCGACAATATTCATAGAAATATGTCTAAAAAAAATTTCTGTTAGTTAAAGTTTGAGGTTAAAACCAGTAGTTAATTTCCAGACAAAGTAAAAATGTGTTTATCATTAATTTACTGTTGGAAACTTTACTTGTCATCAATGTCCCTTTGTATACTTTCCTGTAGACAGATTTAACGTTGCTGTACGCTGACTTAAAGAATGGAGGTCAATGGAGGTAGAACAGGTCGTCCACGATGACCGGCTGTTCGATTCCCTCCAGCCTGCAAGTTGAAGTGTCCTTGTGCAGGATACTGAACCCCAAACTGCTCCCAAAGGCTGCACCATCAGTATTGTGAATACATATGAATGGTTATCTCCTCCTGAATGGGTGAATCAGATATGCAGTGGAAAAGCACATGGAAGATTAGAAAGGCACTATATAAGTACAGACCATTCACTATCTTAAGCCATTACTTAATTGTACCACTATCTTAACTTACCTACCATTTGTATTACATAGTAGTCCTCACAAAACCTCCTATGGCAATCTATATATAGTAGTATTTATGGACCTGGACCTGACTGTAATACAATAAAATCTCTCAGGAAATGTAAGAAAATGTCTACCTCTGCAGAATGACAACATAAAAGTCAGTTTGATGGCACTATTTCATCCCCACAGTTTGATCCTGGAGACCGAACAGTACTTTATAGAACCAGTCCACAAAGAGTTTGATAACTGATTGACAGGGTGTAATAATTCTCAGTCTTCAGAGTTGTAAGCTTTCATTTCTTTTTTTGTCACATTTTATTGTGTCATGTGAATATTTTATCTCCAAAATGACATTTATCCTCTTTGATTTTTGTGTATTCAGTGCTCCAGAAGATAAAAAATATCTCAGAGATGACTCATAATGTTGATAGTGACTCACTATGTTATGTTCCTGTCAGTCTTTCTGCAAGCGAAGAATTCATTTTTTTTCTTCCAAATGGTAGATGTCTTATTTTAGAAGGCTTTCACATTTGGAAAGCTAAATGTTCTGCTTATTTTCCACTTATTCTAGAGTAGACACTCCAGTGCATCCTCATTGGTAATGAAGGAACAGATTCAGGTCTCATACATATATCATCAGGTGCACGATGAGCCTGTTGGGTTTTTTACTCTGTAATCATGTTTTCCTCACAGCAAGCGGTGCATATCTCTGGCACTGCGTCCCACTGAGTGGCCTTTGAATGTTTCCTCCGCACTGGCACGTAATGCAGGAGAATCGCAGACGCTGTTGTGTATTTAACAAATTGATGTCATCACACAATGTATGTAAAAGACATTGCCTTGTTTTTAAAGCGTTTGATTAAGAATCAAGTGAACAAACAATATTTCTAAATCCCTTGCGGGGTCACTTGAACCAATCCTAGCATGAAAACAAGAAAGTCCAAGGTCCTTTTTTCTCACCCACGTTACTGCCTTTAATTGAAATCCTGCATTCATCTCATAATCATATACTGCACTATATAATTAATGATTTTCTTTATATGAAGTGAAGACGAAAGACAAAGAAGAGCATGATGGTGATCTTTACTGAGCGTGTCGTTTCTTTTGTCATGTCGACATGTTGTGGCCAGAATGAAAAGGCCGCTTTGATTGACGTGAAGCGTAATTATAATTCCTGTAAAGTTGAAATCGTTTCACTCGGTTGCCTGGAAACAGCCGGCTTTATGTGTCAACAACGTCTTGTCAACTCCAATAACTGTGCACACTCTGAGAGATAATTGTGCAGATTTTTAAATCACACCTGTCTGAAAGGAAAAAAAAGGTGTCAAAGTTTTTGGGAGAGCTGTGTCACAACCCTTAAATATTCGATAAACATGAGACATGACTTAAATAAAAACGATGATAATTAAAGCTTGCTCATGGTAAAGCTTATGAATCTCACCTCGGGGTGTTTGCTCCATGTCATGTAGTGTTTTCTTGTGGGTGAGAGCTCATTATATCTTGCCCATGCACAAACTCTGTCGCCCGCAGGACAGAAATGCCAATCTGGTGCCCAAATTAAACCAGAAACTGTCTGGATCCTCTCTTTCCAAAAAAGAACAAATTCAGTTGTCAACTCATGCAGACAAAAATTCACACAATGAATATATGCTTGCTGCTTTCCTCCATCCTGTGCAAGAAGGCAGTGTGTTCATGCAATTAGCAGGCTGATTGTACAGTACGAAGATGTGGGCGTGAAGGAGAAAAGAACAGGAAAGGCAATAAGATATCTTAATTAGGTATAAGCCTCAGGAAAATGAGATATCTGATTAGTGTGTCCTCTCCTTGGTCATGGAGGAAAAATCCAGCATGAATCATGAGCGTGGCCACAGGTAATTGTGGCGCTGAGCATTAGATTTCACAGGGTATGCTCAGAAATGACCCAAATTAGTCGACAGATCACAAGTGAAAGTTACACCCGGTTAAAACTTGTGTGAATTTCCCTAGAGACGAAGCTCGTCAGTGAAAGTGTGGCATCCACACTCCAGGCTTCAGAGATTCAAATCAGATTTACTCTGGCTGATAACACGTTGCGAATAGATTCCACAACATGACAACAAAACTGGGTTAGAAGTAAGTGATGCAAGGGTTGCTTAGAAACGTGTATTAGAGAATATCCACATGCAGCTCATCATGCGCTTTCAGCTCCGCTGCTGCTGCTGTTGTATTTGTGCGATTGAGTGTCAGTTACAGGCACAACATCACAGCTTTGCAGCTGTAGATCTGCACCTCATGAGTCATAATCCAAAGGGGAGTGATGTGAAATAAACGTCTTCATCCTTCATGGATGTTCCTCCCGTCTCAGTGCTGTGATGTTGTGAAAGTAGGCTACATAATAGCTCTTTTTATTTCACACAGGCGTCGGCCTCTAGTGTGGCTCTTTGGGTTTATCCGCTCGTTATCTGTGCGTTGGAAAATTTGCAGCCGCGTTCCTCAGAGAATCAGGCTGTTCAGTCCCCTGAGTGGCTGTTTGAAAAGGCTGCGCCTGTACAACTCTTCATATAGATTGGTTTTAGCTTATCAAACCTGTCCTCAGGAACACAAAGAAGACAGGGATGGATGGCGGCATGAAAAGAATGTTTTGGTCGCCACAGTTGACACACATCAGTATCAAAAACACTGCTACATCCAGTGAAAGTAGAAATATCTAGTTCATGAATTTTCCTCTATAAAGTCCAGTCCAGTCCTGTATGGAGGCAGCCCTCCTGAGTCTTGCCCATCTGTCCCTCTAACAGACCGGTTACTCCTACTCAGATATTTCTTTGCCGAGGCAGCATCATGTACCCATTAGTTAGGGCAACTAGGACTTCCCAACTGTGATAAAGTTAGAAAATGAGCCTGCTGGCATTTGTTGCCTCTACAAAAGGGCCTTAAAGTCTGGAGGAGCCAATGTGTTTCATTCCCTGATTCATCAAAGCCTCCATATGTACCAAAGGCTTTCAAAGAAAGGTTAGCGCTCTCTTTGGGTTCTTTGATTTCATCAAAGTGGAGGAAAAAAGTGACGATCATCAGCAGGTGATACCACCGACGTGAACGTTATGCAACTCAATCTTGATTCTGCAAACTGGTTCTGGATGTTGGAAACCGCCAGCCTGCAGGCCAACTCAAAGAAGATAGTTTAACATTTTAATCAGATATTCTTCTCAGTCGGCCAGTCAGTGACAGCAGTTAACCGCCTGGGACAACCTCGATCTTAGTATCAGCAGGGGATTTTCACAACTGCCATGAGCTGTGAGTCATGGCTCTGGCCCCGGTCTTTATGTGGTGCAAATGGCCCTACAGATGCCCTCCAGGATAACAGTAAGGAGGATTTTCTGAGTGTAACCTTGGACAAACTGTGTGTCAATCACTGTGATGATTCATAGCTGAATGTATTTCTGGTGTCCGGATCCTCTACCTGGCTCTCCTGCAGCTGCAAAAGTGGCAGGGAAGGAGGGATCTGTAGGAGGAAAGGAGGGCAGCCTCCCTCTGGCTTGCAGATGGCCCTGACCACCTGCCCACCCTCGTATCAACGCATCCTTTTCTCAGCCATCAAAGCTTCCAATTCATCTCTGAGCTTTATTGGTCCAGAGTCAGTCTGGCTTGTGTATGGTGTTACCCACCTTTTAATCCTCTGATGTTGAACTGTTAGACATCTTAAATATGTCGTCAGTTTCAAAGGCAAGCCGTGCAGTTATCAGATTGCATCTGTCAAGTCTTGTTAGAGGGCAGAGCCTGTGATGTTAAAGCTTTGCCTCTAATTAATTAGCTTCTTCCATTAAATAACAAGTTGTCAAAAACAGGAGGGATGTCTAGAGGTCATTGCACGGCTTATCTATTGTGCAAGGTGACAAGTTATTAATGATAAATTTCGTCATCACCTCTAAAGGTTTCTTGAGTTTCCATTTAGTTTAATTCATTTAATTTTAATTATTTTCAGGTTTGGTTGTGTTGTATTGATCTAATTTGGTGTTTTCAGCCAATCGATTGTTCAGTCCACCATGCACTTTGTTCCAGACTGAAATATTTCCACAGTTATTAGTTGGTCATGAAATCCCTGTTGCCTTGTTCTGTAAATAGAGTCCTCTAAGTCTTACACACAGCACTATTCTGATTATTTCTCATCAGCATCCAGTAGATGAGGGAGAAGAGTGAAGCTGAAGGCCTTAATTTGAAAGGACTGACTCACCTCAAGCTGTTTCATACATTTGCTAATATTCCAGCAGTGCTTTACTACTTTGAAGAGATGCAAGCATCCATGATTTACAGACAAGAACCTGCAAGGAAAATTGAAGCTGCTCCTCTAAATTATTTTCATGTTTCCTTTGGGTTTATTGTACTAGCTGTCAAAATATGACATGTAATTTCCATAAAATGGCCATCGAGATAATTATGCAGACAGATTTCTATTTCTATTTTGTGTTGGACCCCCTGGAGTTTAATGAGTGTTGATGAGTGTCTATTTATTTAACATGTGTGATGTTCTCAGTTGTGGAAGGCAGTCGCGTGAATAAAATAGCATTATCTTATTAATGTACAGCCATGCACATTTGTTTTACTGTATTTTAAGTTTGTTTGTTTATATGGAAAAATATCAAAACTGACAGGAACACCGAGGGAGGATTAGCTCAGTTCACAAGACATTTCTTCCAATTACAATGCCCTTTCTGGTCTATTTGACTAAGGGTATGATCTAAGGCTAAGGCTATTACCAAGTTTAGTCATTTTGAATTTTTATATTTACACTTTAGAGGCAGTATAAATGTACTTTAGTTCCTTCAGGGCTATTATTATGATTTCATAATTATTCAGAAACTGCAGGTTAAAAACTCATTGTCTACATCGTTAGAGCCTTTAGAGTCAGTACTTTTCTAAATTAATATGTAATGTTTATAATATACACCTTACAAAATAGAATCTCTGATTTCTGACTGTATAAAGCATATGAAAAAAACTATTTCACTAGCTGTCACCTCATGGTTTACCATAAAAACACTAGAAAAAGAGATAAAAGCGTGTTTCACTTACAGTAGTTATGTGGCTGTTGTGCAGTAGTTGTAGTTGTTTTCAAAGATTTGGTGTAAACTGAACTGATAATTAGTTTCTTAAATATCAAACTTTGTCAGACACACATAAACCAGCTAACACACAAACTCTAATGAAGAGAACCTCTCAAAATATTCACCTCCATGTACTCTTCTTATTATTCTCATTCCAGAAATGTTCTGATAATCTGCACAATTACACCGTACAGACTTTCCTTAAGATCTATCCGTGTATGCACGGAGGACACAGCATATACCTCTTTAGTGAGGAAGAGATAATTGGTCCCTCCGTGGCCAACATACTATATATGCACAGAGAGGCTCTGCTGTAGCCATGGTAACTGTGAGTTGCATTGATATCCCAATTTTATTGGAGCAAACATAGATCAATAAAAGCATAAAGCTACCAAGTCTTTCTGTCTCTGTATCTGCGCCGTACTCGTCGTGTCTTCTTCCCTTTTTGTATAAACGCTAGCTTGAAAAACTTTCACGTTCACTGGCCCATGAAAAATGCATAATGTAGGTTTGATGTTAAATCTGGATATTAATGATTTGACTTGACAAGAGTGGAGCTCTGGAGCTGGAGGAAAACTTTCCCCATCCAATAACAATGTGCCTCTTTTTAGTAATAATGATATGCAAATGACTGCCAGGTTGCTGTGTGTAATTAAAAGAACAATCTAGCGTTTAGGGAATATTTTGATTCATGTTTGAGTCATCGCTATCTGTACAATGTCAAAACATCCCCAGTTCTTCCTACTTTATAATACAGCGCTTTATTTATGACCACACAGCACGGCACAACACAGCACTGTCAACTCATTTGTGAGCCCTCTTGAGAAATAACAAGCTGCAGTTTGATCCTCTGCCATGGTGAGTGATGACAGCATAATTTTAAATCAATTACAAGGGATAATAGTGGAAACCTGACTGGATACACATCTCTAACCCCTGGTGTCTTATTTACACCTCTAAATGCTTTCATTGTTACTTTACTGTGCTTAATGTGGAGCGACAGATGTCTGTGTTTGCTTTCAATATGACATACAAATGAAATGACAATAACAACATAAATTACTTATTTTCAGGGGAATTGACTGCATATTATTCAAAAACAGAACTATGTATAGTCTCAAACATTTGAATGACACAACATCTCGGCTGGTGTTCATCCAAATACCACAAAAACGGCAACAATGTGGTCATCTACGACTTCCTTAGCCTGCCTGTAGCGTTCGGCGGCAAGCCCATTTGTTCCCATTCAAAAAGTAAATGCCAGTAATTTCCCCAAAACTGTATTTGGTGCACTAATGACAATTTACAGCACGCAGACAGTAAATGTTGAATTGACTTAAATACTCAGGTTCCCATATTTATTGGATTGGAGGAACATATCGTCCAGTGCAATAGCGTGGCTCACTGATGGGTTTCTGAAGCTCTAAAGCACAGACGTTTAAATTATATCACTGTATAGAAATAATATTGCCTTATGTTTAAACAACAGTGTGACCCGCTGCATGTACATTACAAACCAGCAATGTTTCTGGCGTCCAACATTACCAAGAGGTCAGAAAGTTACAGTTACACAATGCTGCCCTCAGTGGTAGAAATATTATTCAGGTTTTTAAAGCTATTTTTGGCATGTTCTACTTCATATAGTATATATATATATATGGTATGACAGTGACAGCTGGAGAGATAGAATAGAAATTCAGGAAGGAGAGAGAGGATGACATGCAGCAAAGGACCTACCTTGGAATCGAACCCAGGTCGCTGCAGTAAGGACTAAGGACTGCTATCATAATGCCTCAGAAACTCGGTACTTAAAAGTATCAAAAGTGCTTATTGTGCAGTACTAGTAAGTACTTCATATAGGTCTGCTGTTAGAGATCTATAACAATGTATATTTTATAAGCTGATCACATTTGTATGTGATTTTGTTTGTTGACTTTGTATCTCAATATCAGTGTGAATGTTTTTACCAAGAGTCTAAAATAATGATTGCACACAGCAAGAAAGTTTGTAGTTTGAACCTCAGCTGGGGTCTTTCTTTGTAGAGTTTGCATGCGGGTTCTCTCTAGGTACTCTGGAGTCGTCCCACAGTCTAAAGACATGCACTTAACAGGTTAATTGGTGACTCTAAATTGCCCGTAGGTGTGAATGGACACATAAAGACAAATGTCTTTATGTGTCCTTCGATGATTTGCCGACTTGTCCTGGGTGTACCCCGCCTCTAGCCCTAAGTCAGCTGGGATAGGCTCCAGCCCCGCCATGACCCTGATGAGGATACAGATAATGGATGGATGGACCAAAATAACCATAGCCGTCAGATGAAAACAGAACAAATTTTACATACAAAACTTGAGTTTATTTACATTTCTAAGATACACTCCACTACTGTCGTAGGAAGTGTGTAGGGAGGGACATTTTATTCAGCTTTATCTGAAGAAGAGACTCAAATTCAAAGTCAGATGGCACCTTTTATTCTGCTTTGTTTGAATTATAAGCTTATCTAAAAACAACAAAAAACCAATAGTGTGTCACTGAAAATCAAATAACTTGTACTATGTAGGACACTGCAAGAATTAGATTTATAGGAAGGCTCCTTTGGACCTTGTATTATATCACCACAGTTGTACGCTCCAGGGACAGTTGATGACTTGAGCTCCAAACAGATCGATGAAAATCTGTGTAGAAAATCTGTGTTTTATTTATTGAGGAAATCCCACATATAAACACAGAGAGGAGAAGTGCAGCATCACATCAGCTGTTGCTTTCCTGTAATTTGTCTCTTCAGCGCAGATAATGATTATAAAACTCCCCAAAGTCCTCTTGAGGTGATTATTGTAATTAAATAGTTAATTAGTGATAAACATGCTCTAATATTTCCTTTCCCCTGGTATGTATTTGACTCTTTATAGTCGTGCCAGAAGACACCAGATGCCCTTCAGCCTCATTTTCAAAATGGATTTTTAGCGTCATGTTTGAATCCATCAAACTGTCATTCAAATCTGTGAGATTATAGGATAAAATGTCTAAATCTATTTGTGGAGTTCATAATTGAGCTAATCTTGTCATCTTTGAACATTAGAGAGTCTTAGAATTGGACATGTTCTGAATTTTAATACTGAAATGTACTTAAATTGCTTGGCATCACATTCCCAAGACACACTCTGTCTTCTTCTCAGTATAATTTGATTTTTTTAGAATCCTGACAGAAAGTATTAAATATGCCATGCGTGTATAGAGTATGTAGTATGCAGTACTTCATACAAATAAACTTCTTCAACTGACAGGTTGCTGCTCTTGGCTGATGTTTTAAAAAGTCAAAATTCTCTGACGTTATTTTTTTATATAAACCAAAACCTCTCCTTGAATTATTCTCTTATGCACAGAATTTATGCACCGGGCATTTCTTATAAATGAGGCGCGGATGCACTTGATAGTTTGTGCAGAGTGCAGACTAAAGAAAACATCCTTAATCTCCCATATGCATTCAGTCTGAACGCTGTTGCTTTGCAAAAACAAACTATCCGTCTTCTTTCAATTCTCGTCACAGCGTTATCATTTCCATCTCTGCTGTTTTTATTTATCTCATGTGAATATGCTGCGTGTGATTTCCTTATTGATATTCATGAATCCTGTTCAGATGTATAAATTAACTATTACCAGCTGCAGACAGCACTAAACACTCACGACCACTCCCTACACTTCTCCATCTTCTGCATGTTGCAATATTAGTGCAACATCTGTGTTTTTATTGCTTTGATGCTTGCTTTCCTCTGCACTTTATTACCAGAAAGATGCACATGTTTTTTTCTCCCCGAGTGAAAAAACTACATCTAGTTCAATTAAATTACAGCGGGTCTTGCTGACTTAATTTGAATTTATTGCATTCGCCAACATGCGTGCAGCAAACCACTAATTTAAGCAGCATAATGGGAAAAGAGAAGTGAGAGAGAAAGACATGCTGGAGCTGCACCTCCTACAGCACCTTTCAACAAATGAACATGTGCACACATACCTTCACATCGGTGGAGTAAATTTAAAAATGTAGACATGTGAAGCCTGTACTGTCCTTGTCTAAAATATAACTGCACTGCAGATAAATCATACATGTGTACACCTGCAGGCGAGCAGCCTCTCATTGCATCTCCTCCTCTTTCCAAATATTTTGCAATGAATCAGGTGTCAGACCTCAATCAGGTCTTGTTAATCATTGCAATCATCAGCAATAGTGTTGTTACTCTTACATACCTGTGCAACAGCATACAATCCCTGGCCCTTAAATCTAATAAAACACATTTAAAAACTGCCCACTGACCTCCAAAAGAAAGAAACAATCTTGAAAACAGACACAAAAACAGCAGTAACCTTTCCTAAAGAGCTTAATTTCACATCAGCAGATATTTTCTGCAGCTCTGTCAAACTGAGGAATGAGCGTGTCGTCAAACAATAGCTTTGCACCCATCAACAAGCAGCGGTACACAGGTGACTGAGCAGAGAGACACTTCACTGTGGAATACAGTAGCTGAGAAATGTTGATATAATATTTTTGTTTTACTGCGAGCGACCACTGGAGGGCGGTGTTGCATACATAAACAATAGATATGTGTAATTGCACTGACAAATGAAGGAGGCACTTATGTGAGTGTGCATGAGTCTGTATGTCAGTGAGCATGTGCAAAAGTTTGAATGTTTCAATTATGTTAATATGACCTGTAACCTCTAAAGCTTTCAGTGTGCAGCAGTGTCATTTGTTTCAATTTGCCGTCGCTTACTGTTGTTTTTTTTTTCCCTTTAAATGAAAACGATGCACCACCACAGGGCTCCTCTTGACATGGAAATGAAAAATATTGCTTGTCATGGCTGTCAGACTCCATATCCTCGGTCAGACAGTGCTGCTGACATTTCCTATAGGTGTCTCTTTTATTGCCTTGGCATTTAGAGGGAAAGCTATACAGATCTCTCTCTCTGCCACATAGCCGGACAGAAAAAAAGAAAAAAGAAAAAAAAAAAAAGATGGATCCAGATCACAATCACTGTTTCCATGACAACATCAATGTTGACATCAGGAGGAGATGGGGGTCTGCCATTTGTTTGAGTGCTCATTAATAAGGAGAGAGAGGGAGAGAGAGACAAAAAAACAGCATGTGGGTAGTGAATGGAAGTGGCTAAATTAACATTAAAGTTGAATGAGTGAGTGTTGCTACACTCACAGTTGGTTGTTATTTTTCTTCAGCAGCAATTGGGGGGGGGGGTTGTTGGTCCTCATGCTGGGTTCTGCAGACGGACTTGCAAGTATTAATGCGCACAGACTTAAGCATGTTTGCCAAAGGAAAGCTCACAGTGGGTCCTAATGCAGATTACCGAAGTTGGCGTATACATAAAAAACACAGCAAATATGATTTTAGCTGAAAAATAACGTTCCTTCTCTGTATTAAGACCAAACAGTTCCCAAGGATAGAAAAACACTTTCATACCAAACATATGTACAACATGTCATTTTCATGTTCTACAACAGAACTGACCCTGAAGGCAGTTTGTGTTAAACGTCAGTTTTATGGTATTGTAATCACCAAGGCTACAGCAAATACCAAACACTAAGCAGTGCTTCCCAATTTGTGAATCTAAAATGTTCGAAAGATGTCAAAGCATATCTCTGAAGAGTTCATCAGGCAGACGCTTGAAGGGATGAAATGAGGCATCTGATCTTTTTGTTTCGTTTGTGGAGGCTTTGGGGAATCAGGATGTACTCAGAGGATATGATGAGTCAGCAGAGATCTTATTAGTAACCATTGTGTCTTATTCAAAGAGCTGGAAGATGCTTGTGTTGCTGCATCTGATTACATTATTATTATCCTGTTGAGTTTTGACAACTCAAGCCTTCTCTTCAGCTCGATGCTGGATGTTTCACCTTAGAACAAAACAGAAGAACAGAAATACGAAATCTTTATGGGCACAAAACTTCTCAAAAATGAAGCCACACTTGTTAACCTGAGACAAATTTACCATTGGTGAAGAGTCACCAAAGAATGAATTCCCCAAAACAGTTTAATATGATTATAGGATGTCAAAAACCTGAGAACTATTGTGTATTTCACCACAGTAAACACTAAAGCTGTGTTCAAAATTGCATCCCTTGTGTACTACATACTGCGTACTAGATGAACAATTAAGTATGCCATTACCAGCAGACTGTTCACACTGAAGCATAATCAAGCGATACATTGTCTCTGCATCACATAACTGTATCGACTATATCCAGAGGTGTTACCAATTCAGACAGATGAATAAAAATGTTTTATCATAAAATGTGAATCGTTTCTGTTTCTGTATTATTTTCTAGTATTATTTTTATTAAAATTATTAAATATTTCAGTGTTAGACATTTTTCTACAGTACATAGGCTCCTGTGTTTTTCTCTAAACTGTACCTTAGAGCAACACAATTGGTATTTTTGTGATTTAGCATTTAAGAGTGTACTATCACTGTTGTGAATATGCGTAGACAGGTGTGCATGTGTATTTGTTATGATTATATTACTTTTATTTAAGACTAGCAAGTCAGCAACTTCGCTAACAGCCAAACCAGCTAAATATTACTTACTCGTCAGAGTAACAGCAGAAAGTCAAACTGGGCGTCTGTCTTTTATTAAGCGAAGCTCTGGCCAACAAGTAAAAGTCAGTCCCACATTTAATCTTGTCTGGAGGCTTGATCACGCTCTCCTTTTCTCTCTGTCAACATTTCCTTCAGTCCTTTCACCTCATTATGCCCTTAAAAGCTGCTGAGCCCGGTTACATTGCATGCTTGCCCAGCTCCGGGTCTGGCACGACAAAGGCTCTGCTCCCCATCAGTATTCGCTCATTGTCCAAAAAACACCTGTGGGTGGTAGAAACACCAAAACTCAACCAATCTCACATTTCAGGCAGCCTGGCTAACAAACTGAGCTAAAATGTACTATAGTAGATAACAGATAACAGAAGATATAGCTATTATTTTTATAACTTAAAAAAAAAAGTTACACAATGTTGCTCTAATATCCTTTGTCATATCATATTTTATTGGTTGTCTGACAGCTCTGTGTTTGTATTTGGTTTGAGGTGCTTCTGTATAACCTCAGAGTTTGGAATATTTTTATCCAATGATTTGCAATGTCGGGCAGCTCCAAAACATGTGCTAATGAAGCCGATGCCTGTCTGCATCGATCACAGGATGGATTTACTGTAAGAAACTTCTTGGAGAGGTTCAGTTTTGATAGGTGTAGTCTGTGTAATATTTTGAACTGCAACAACCCGTGGCCGGTGCATACAGAAGAGGAATCAATGTGCTTGGGCCTTCCTCCACTGATCTACCATGATTTCCACTCTGTCCTACAGATGGCTTAATCTGGCCATACATATGTGTTAGTTAGTTAGTTTAGTTAAAGTGTTGACAAGATGTATGCATTGTAAAACAAGGTGGCTGATGGAGGATGTTCTTTTTTATTCAACCATGCCTCTTACCATTTCTTCTTCTTCTTCTTTCCAAGAGGTTTCCAGTGTATCACATATCAGCACAGTCGGTAGGATTCATCCTCTCAGGAGCATGAATGCCTGCACCAAATTCCACAGGAAATCCATCCAATAGTTCAGTAGATCAGTGAACAAAAGTGGTGGATCAAGAGACAAACTATCTCAAGCATGGTTAATAATGCATTTGCACATTTTCTTGAATAACTAACATTGTTAAAAAAATAAAAAAAATAAATCAGTGTCAGGATCGCTTGGTGTATACCTTCACCTATTCTCTTAACTTTTCATTTGTGTTGCTGCCTCAGCTACATCCTGCTGCAGGAGTTTCTGTAAGGTGTGAATTAGGGACAAGATGGATGGCAGAGAAGCTGCTCTGCATATTGGTGATGGACGACTACCTCTTGGCTTATAAGCAAAGTGTAATTAAACCTGCTACGAGTAGAATTTAAAATTTGATTACTTAGAGACAAGTAGAGCCCCTCAGAGGTAATTTTTAACAACCTCACACTCACAGTAACAGATGTGGACATGTATCTACTTAGCAACGTAACTTTATATCACTCCATTGTCCAGTAGTGAAAACAACTTACACACTCCAACGAGTATCAGACAACTCGGTCTGAAACACACAATTACAGTAAGAGCTTTTAATAAGCTGCAGCAACTAACGTTTTGACATAAAGTATGTGTACACCAGAGAGATTGAAGAATTACAAACAGTCAGATCCACTCAAAATGGCCTTTCTGACTCTGTCTGAGTACATTGATACCACATGTAGGTTTTAGCAGTGGGACATCAATAGCATCCTAATCAGGACTCCAGTCGTGCGTAACCACAGAGCAACTAATTGCATTGTTGGACCAAAGGTTAAACCTTATCTCAATTAATAGATCCTTACTAAAAAAAACAACAACATTTAAATCGAATCTATTAAATACACCCTAAAGATCGGAAAAATGAGCATTTTCTCTCATTTGATTGACATTCTTCAAATGTATTAGAGAAACCTTGGGTGTTGCACCCTTTTCCAGAATGCACTCTAAAGGTTTACTTTGGTCTTTTCTCCATCAATACTCTGTGTGCATCCTCCTTCAAAGGCTCCTTTATACATTTTATTAAAGAGGGTACAGCTGTTGGGAGTGGTGTTTTTTCAATGGTTCCGCCATCTGCCATGTAGAGTAGTTTCACACTGTTCATTCACAGTGAGACAGTCCTCTTCCTGTTTTGGTTGAGTACCCTCCTTTGTGTAGTAATCAGTCCTGCACAGTTTGCGGGAAATTGTACCCGGGGACACATGAAGTGACAGGTACACATGACATGGAAAGCAGATCAAAGAATAAGCTGTGTTCTTGCTGATGATTTTTCTCGTAGTACAGCGTCATTCTGAGCTATAAAAAATAATTTGAGAAAGACATGGTAAGGTAAGGATTTAAAATGTGTAGTGACACCTCTAGTGGCAAGGCTCAAGGAGTCCATCCTGTCAATCTGTGACTGCAGCACTCTGGACCAGAGCAAGACATTTCAAACACTACTTGCCAGATTGGCTTGAAATTTGATGCATTGGATTTAGTCCAGCAAACTCTTCTCTTTTGGACCGCCTCATTATACACTCACTTTATCTAATATTATATCTAGTAAAATCCAATACAGATGTTGTTTCATAACATCTACTTTTATGATGATTTTATGAATGTCAGTGTCTTTTGACACTGTTCTAAAGTTTGGCATTGAGGTCATGTTGGACTGGACTGCATTATTTGGGAGAGTTGCCAAATTTTCATTCATGATGCTATAATCGGATGGTGCCAAAGAGTTTAAAACTCCTACAGATACTCTAGTAGCTTTGGTTGCATGTATTCTCAAAATCAGTTGCTATTTTGTGTCAACTTAACTAACACAACATCTGTGCTAACTGCAATTTATGGCAAAAAAATCTAATCCTTATAACAACAGAGTGTAATAAAGTGATAATAAAATGGACGTTCAGTTGAAATGCAAGTAGTTGAAGAAACTTCTGTTTCTATTATTCTAACAACTGTATTTATAACAATTCACTTCTGTAATACCTTCATGAGTTTTAAAGAATGGAAATCAGAGGAGTGAGAATGTAACAGTGTAATTAGCTGCAAGTTTCTCTGTGGTTATGCAAGACTGGAACACAACGTAGGGTGCTATTGATGTCCCACTGCTGAAGTCTACATGTGGTCACGCTCTGCACATACAGAGTCAGAAAAGCCACAGATTAAGAGGATCTGTCCATTCTGTTCTGTTCTGTTGTTTTCTTCTGTTATGTCTCTTTTCCTCTCTTCTTCTGTACTTAAATCCTCATGTTAGTTTATAATTGATCTACAAGAAAAATATAGATTCTAGACATGAACTGTTTGGTTGTTATGCAATACTCTCACACTGCGTAGCAATGCAAGCCTTTAGGGAGTGATATGTTCATGAAAAAAAACTTGAAGTACTTTGAAGTACTACCAACCTGTATTATCCTTTCAGCCAGAGAGCTGATACCTCTGATAGGAGTTGCATATTTAAAGGCCAGGTGTCTGGACAAGGCAACATCTGCTGGGGAGGCTTCTTTTCATCTAAGCAGGAGGCACCAGATGCTGCCTCTGCACCACATCACCTCCATAGAGATGTTCTGTCTTAAGATGAAATAGATTGTAAGAGTGACAAATTAATGATATTAAGTGTGCCCGGGGGTACAAGTTAAAGTTAATGAACAGAGAGAAAGTTCATCCTCAGCACCACAGAATAGCAACCACAACAACAAACCACTAAAAATACCACGTGTGACAAATTGATCTGTGGTCACTTTGCAGCCCACAAATCAGATTTGGTTGCAGAGCTGTGGTAGCTGTGGTCAATATCTCTGACCTGGATATCCAGTTGCTTTCCAACACCATCCTTGTCAATACACAAATTCATTACTGATGATGCCCACAGACAAAGTACTGATCATGCAGCTGCTGATCTATTATGCTATGTTAAGAGACAAAAATAGAATTGACATTGTCAGTGTATGAATGGTAATGAAAGTAGGTTGGTTGACATCCAAATGACTATCAGACTCAAACCCCTTTGGGATCTCATTGTGTACTGAGCTGGAGCAGTGAAAGTGTGTCACACTGCAACAGCTTGGGTGCACTGTTGGTGGCCTGGGCAACTAGGGCAGACAATTGAAATTGGGCAAAGCCAGAGGACAGAAAGCCATTGGAAATCTGTTCTACTGAGCCTGACATGGTTCACTTGTGTGTGTCCATTTCAGACGATGGTCTCAGGCTCGAGTCTGTACAGAAAGGATCACCAAAGACTGTGCGAACTAGGAGAAAGAAGGTGATAGATATGGCTACTCTTCGGCGCAAACCAAGATCCAGAACAGGCTCAGCTCGGCAAGATCGTGGCTCCTGCTCTTCCACTGTGTCTTGCCCTGTCTTCTCTGGACCATATAGTGACCAGGAAGAAGATCCACCAATGCGTGGCCAATCCTCTCCCTTACTCAAGGGCTCTCTTTCCAGCCTACACAACTCCCCAAGTCCAAGCCCCAAAGGTTCCCTTTCGAGCCTCCAGGGGTCTGGTTCCTGCCTCCAAGGATCATTGCCAAGCCTCCAAGTATCTTTGCCCAAGTTTCACCGCTCTTTATCCAGCCTGAAGGGATCAATCTCTCGGTTGAGGCGGAGGTCGCTGGGCAACCTGGACAACTCAAGCCCCAGTCCCAGCGAGAGGAGTGCTAGTCCCAGCATACAGAGTGGCAATGACAGCTCCAGTGATGATGATGCCAGTTGGGACACTAATAGCTGGAGCTCAGGGGCCACTTGCCTGCTACGGACTCCTGTTAAGCAAGAGAGCAATGAGGCATCAGAGGAATCAGGTGAAAAGTCTTGCACCACTGACCAGGCGTCTGCTACTGCCAATGCTGAGCCTGAAATAATTTACCAAAACCTTCTCTTCTCACGCCCTGCAGCTAAAACTGAAAGTAAAGGAGGTTGTGCTCCAGAGAGGACTACCACAGCACCAAAGAAAGACACAGGAACCCAAAGTGTGTCCTCGACCAGCCAGAGCAAGAATGCTGCTACAGTCTCATTCCATCAGCGGGACGAGAAGACCGAGAACAGACGGAAGTTCTCGCAGTTTCTGAATGAGGTGACCTTCAGGGTGTTGAAATCTAAGGGTAGTCCTACTCAACAACTGTCTTCCCTTCGACACCGCCTTCCTTCTCCTCCACCACCGCCACCATTAACCCCATCTCATTCAACACTAACAACCACATTACATTCAACGCCAACAAACCAACCGCCGGCACCATCTACATCAGCATCGAACTTGTGGTACAGCCCAACCAGCGCAAACCTTCAGACAATCAAGGAGTACGAGTCAAAGGACATTACCACCTCCATTCACCAGTGGAGCAAGACATTACCCATTTGTAAGATCTTGGAGCCCGGGGATGTGTTAAGGAAAGTAAAAGTGGAGAGTCACTCATACCCTGAACATGACCTGGAGCTATGTACAAAGATCCAAGCACAGCCGTCCACTGGGAGACTTTATTTAGAGACAGACATTGACAGAGTAAGGCAACTTGATGAACTGGCAGCTAATGGCACCCTGGGGAAAGAGAGAAATGAGAAAGGGTTGGAGAAGGGTATGGAGAGAGGGAAGAAAAGGGAAAACAGGAATCCATGGGAGAGAAATGGCGGTTTGGTAATGGAGAAAGGGAAGGAGAAGGAGAAGAAAAAAGAAAACCCTTGGGAGAAAGACAGAGGAACAGAGAAAGAGAAGGAAAAGAAAAAAGGGAGAGACATGCCTTGCTGGGAGAAAGACAAAAGGATGGAAAGAGGGAGGGAGAAGGAGAAGAAAGAGCTCAAAGTACATACAAGTTATGAGCCCCCTCTTCCTCAATCAACTTCAAGTGGACCGAGTAAACCCTGCCCTGTCTTCAGTTGGCCAGAGGGATTTCCCAGAATGTCCTATAGGACTGCCTCACTACCAAGACCTGTTAATATCACTGTGAGTAAAACTACAACAAAGAGTCTGTTCACACATATCCAGAGGATGTTTTACATTTTTAAAAGTTTGAGAGCAACATTTTTTTTTTTCCAAAAACAGCATCCCGATTGCACTGTATAGTCCAAAGAACATTTCTTTCTTGCGTATATAAGATTGTGGAAAGATAGCGGTTATGGCAGATAAACTACAGTATGGCTAATGATGGGCAGTCTCTTGCATGAAAATTGTAGACCAGACTTCCCTTTTCACTTTGCCTTGCTACATAAAAATACATACTTATTACATTGGCACCAAACATTGGCAGTGGATGCAAAACTTGAGGTGCAGAAGAAGAAAGTAGTTCCTGAATATTTGGTAGTGGTGGTGTTGGACTGGCATCACTGGTTTTTCTTCCTAATTTCTCTCAACACCTCTGTTGGCAACAGAAAGGTGTAAACTACCATCTACTCCCATCTCTGCTAATATACATTAAGGTACCAACTGATACTTTTAACCTGAGAGGAAGTTTTTGGCCAAGAAATGTGCACCAGGTTTGCGTAAACCAAAATAAAATTTTCATTTCTAGACTGTAGTCTTGTGGGAAGTCTTGAGCATACTGTTTAATTACTAGACTGTAAACATGAATACCTTAAATGCTACAAATAGTTATCTACAAGCTCTTACTGTGAGAAGTATTTGCGTGATTCAGTACGGAAGCCCTTAGCAGTCATGCATTCATACATTTTATTTGCTGTTTTCTCATGATAATGACTTAACTTTATTTGTTTTTACGAAATCCTGAGTGATTTGTGTTGTGCTTATCTTGCTTGAAAAATTTTTTTTTGTTATCCCGAGATAACGGGATAATTTCCTCAAGATCTTGAGATAACAAGACTTTGTTATCCTGATGCTAACCTTTCCATAATTAATACGAGATCTCGAGGAATCAAACAGTCTACTGTATTAAATCATTGCAGGAAACATCATTCAGTGTAGCAATGTCAGGCGAGTAGGAGTATATCGATCAGCGTGTCACATCCATCAGTCAGCATCAAGTCAGCACAGCATGATGTCACGTGTGATGGAAATGTCAGGCTTATTATATTTCATTCATTATCTTGAGATCTCTCATCTCTTTATCTCAAGATCTGGAGAAAATTATCCTGTTTTGAGACAATAACATGAATAACTTGAGATCTCGAGAAAACAAATGAAATTAACTCATTATCATGAGAAAACTGAGGAATTAAAATGTATGAATGCACAGCCATTTAGGGTTTCCGTAATTCAGTGATAACCAGAATTAACATCTTTACACACATGATAAAAAATGACGACCGCTAATATAGATGCATGGATTCTATTACGTCATCCATACTTACTTTATTATGTGTTACTGTAGGCATAATTGCTGTGATCATTTGGAGCAATTATATCAGCGAGTAGCATGCACTGTGTTGCTATATGTCCTGGTTCCTCATCATGCAGTAAGAGTTGACGTAGATTGCTGGAAATGAGGAGCCAAATGAAAAAGATTACACAAGCCTCTGATGATTTCACTCAATCTTTATTCAAGGCTTTGATATAGTGTATTGCATCACATTCTTCCTCGTTAGCTGAATATTACTCTTCTTATTAGACGTGAATCATTTATGTTTGGTGTTTTCCTTAATCACCCACTTGCCGCACAAAACAAAATCTGCAAATATGATTATTCATTAACGTGATGTGAATGAGAAATCTGTATCATTTTCGTGCCTTACATGCCCAGGAATGTAGTGATATGTGAAGAGCATATCCTCACGGGTTCTTTTCAAACACAGATCTGAAATCAAAGCATGACCTGCGCAGTTTGAATGAATCTTTTCTCACTGTGTTTTCATAGAGAGTACATTCTCAAAGGAGTGCTACGGTAAAGGTCTATATTACTTCTCATTTAAATGCATTAGCATCTTTCTGCCCTCCAAGCATCCAACAGAGAGATAGCAAAGAGAAAGTATTGGTCCCTTTGGCATACTATATTAAAAATACATTCAACCTTATTTACTAGTTGGGTTTCAACCAAATTTCACTATCCTGCTCGGCTGTCTGTGTGAAGGTAGCTAATACATTAATAATTTAAACACTTTCCTCCATCTTTTTTTTTTTGTGTGTGCTTTTGAGCCTCAGGCTCAGAAATGCCACTCAGTACTAGGATCTCTCACACCATGCTGCACTATTGTACAAATACTCTGCTGCTAAATGGGTGGACCTTGACCAATGTCCAACAGTGAGGAAGCAGGGAGATATTTGGGATGCAGCTTCCTGATTAGAATTTATTCACTGGATGGCAGCTCCCTAGCAACTGTTCAGCCGACGAGTGGGTGTATGCATTGAAAGGAGTACATTTGGTACCAAGAGAGAAAACTGCTGCATGGCAGCTTTTCTTGAGAGTGGGTCATTGGATGAACAAGGAGGTTAATTTCCAAGGAGGGAAAGAAGAAAACGTGTACCCTGAATTCAGTGTGTGTGCAAGCAAAGCTAAAAAAAAAATGTTTTCTCTGTAATATACTACAATAAAGTGGCAAATGTGCAATACGCTGATATATAAATATATATAGGCAGGCAAAGTGTAGCATTTAGCTAAAGAGCCAGATATTTCCCTCAGGTGTTAAAGCTCATCAGGAGTGATCAGACCACAGCTAAAGGGAGAGTGAACATCAGACTTTACATCCATTAGGTGGTCAGAAACACGACTCAAAATGAATGCTGCATGTTGCCTTGTATCCATTTTGCCATAGCTGTTTGTTTTAGCTGGCTTAGGCGTAAGATTGTAGTCCTCACTGATATAGGGACGCCTGCAGAAGAGGAGAAAACTATGTACAGTATGTACACCAGCTTTTGTTCTCTGTATTACATACAGTAGGACTACATATAGAGATTATTTCCTGTGAATCCCTTTCTTTGTGAGCATGCAGATTTTATCCAAGCTCAGCCAGTCACAATGAAAACTATCTGATAAAGAGGCAATAACAGACTGAATGGCTATTGCTAAAAATGCTGGTTATAAATATGAAAACATACATTTTTAAATGGGATCTGATATAATGACAAAATAGGTATTATAACTATAATGAATAACTTGATATCAAGATAGTTCAGTATTTTACTACACACCTCACTGATGGGTGTGGTCCGAGGTTATGCTCTGTTGCACCTGTAATCACAGCCAATACTAATGTCGCAGGGAAGTGACACACCTTGGAGTACACGTCTATATCACTACAGCAATGTGAGGAGTTTAATCACTGCAGATTTGTATTTTGGAGTTTTAATACCATGTTTTACTGCAGTATCCACAACAATTACTGATGTACACTAGCCATAGCAGCGTCTGATCTAGATAACAGAATGGATTCATAATTTAGCAACAGCAAGATAAAGGCTTTTCCATTTTGCACTGAATGAATGAACGCCCATAGTAGCTGCATCTGCAGATTATCATTCAGTGATGCCTTCCAGGAATGCCGATCTACTCCTCATCCGCCTCCCTCCCTCTAGGCTTGCCCTCCCCATACAGAGGGATGATGGGATGGAGGGATGGACAGAGGGGATTACTGAGCGTTGTCTCATTCAGTAGCTGTATGAGTCATCCTGCTGTATCACTCGCACTGGTTGTAACACCCACACAACACCACGAAAGCACTGCATACACGTGCTCGCAAACACACACCGCAATCACACAACCAGTATGTTGAGGATGTGTACCTGCGACATTCATTAAACCTCACTGGATCCTCGACTATAAATCCCGAGGCTGGCTCAAACTGCATTCAACTTGGCACACCTGAAAACACACTAAGCTCCTGCAGCACTCACAACAACTCACAGAAACAATATCATGAAAATACATTAGAGAGCGTTTTTTCACTATAGTGTCATAGTAGTCAATTTGTTTTCTCTTCTTTTGGACCCATGTATGCTTCACCAAGTCAACTCTGGTCCTGGGAATGCATTGAGTAATTGGTTCTGCACCAAAGAATTAAGCCAGAGTGAAAATGTAAACGTTAAATGCTCCCGTGAAATCCATGCCATGTATTATTCATGTGCAACAAACAAATGTATGCAAACAAGGAGCCTGTTCCCACAGCCATCCCTATTCATTCAAGTTTTCACATATAAAGACGTGATGGAGCATAACTGGGGTGGACTGGGATGTCACCTCCATCTTCAAGCCTATTCTACTTTAAATGTATTATCTTAAAGTAATCATTTTTGGGATTCATGCATGCTAATTTTATTTTCTTTCAATTTGGTTGAAAATTGATGATGAAACCTCTCCAGTTCAGATAAATCTGGATAAATCTTCAGCCTGGCTTGGGGTATAGACTAGAAACAGGACGCAACAGCTAGCTTGCACACAAAACCCTGTTAAAAATACTAATTTCAAGAAAATTATAAAGTCTATTCATTGATGTTCGTAGACAGATTTTCTTGTTTCCAGGGTTTATGCTATGTGAAGCTGGCGTAGTTATGAGGCTATGTTTGCAGCGTCGTATATAACATAAAAACATGGGAGTGGTGACATGAAAGCCAATAAGTGTGTTTCTCAAAATGATGAGCCATTCTATTAAATTGAGTTTCATACATATAATTATTGAGCTTTTTTTTTACATTCTTACTATCCCCCCCCTGGAATCCATTTTCTATAATTCATCTTTTCTCTTTCTCTTTTCAACAACTACAGTATGTAAGTCTGCCTCTCACCCTTGGGCACTTTCTCTCCATTTCTGCAGCACACAGCATTTTTCTTTTGAACTGTTAATCTGTCATTTCTTGCTCTGTCTCTCTCCCTCCGCCTTCTTTCACTTAATTCTCTCAATAGTGATATAGTATGTGTGCCCAGAGTGAGAAAGAATGGATATATTTGTTTGCCGAGACAGACACTCTGAGAGCTCGTTAAATGCCAGATAAGAGGCACTCCACAGCATGCAGTGGCAGCGGCGCCAGATAAATCTGCTTGATAAATAAATCTAATCATTTTACCCTCTCTTCTTCTCTTCCTACCAGGAATCTGATGGAGAGAAGCAGCATGACACGAGGTTAGCCACTTTCACTTTTACACCCTCTCCTCCCGGTAGTGACACCACCACACCTCTCTCTCTCTCCTCCTCCTTCTTCTCTCCATTGCTCCCATAACCCCTCCTCTTCCCATACACCTCCTGCTTCATTCAATTCTCAGCTCCCTCTCTCCCTTCTCAGCTCCCCCCCCCCCCCCCTCACTCTCTCTCTCTCTGTGCCTACCAGCCTGTCTCCAGTCAGAATTAGAGGAGGCTTTTTTCTAAATGCATGCTGCTCTGAGGGGATGCACAGGCACATGAATATTGTGATCTTATCTGCTGAAAATGAGGCGAAAAGCATATAAACGGTAAGGCAAGAAAAAGGAGAAGTGCATGCTTGGTTTTATTAGCTCCTCTGAGATAAGTGTGTGTAGTTGCTTTGCCACACTTGCCAAAATAATGATTGTTGCGAGTGCTCTTCTGTAGCTGTTGTGCCGTTCTGTCCATGTGTTGCATAGTCTTTGTGAGTGATTTCACAAAAGGGCTGGGTAGACAGCTGTGCGTTCAACAGTACAGCATGTTTGGAGAATATGAATACATGTTGTGCGGCGTGTACGAGTAAACTGACTGACTGAAATCTCTGCAGCAAACCAAGTCAGGCTACTGAAGACTGTTTGGTTTAGTTGAAGTAAATCTGCACTGTTGGTGGGGGCTTTGCTCATTCGATTCAGCTGTCATTTGGATTTTATTGGCATGAGAATAATGAGACACCAAATGTTTGCACAGCCCTCAATTAACTCTCATATTCATTCACCGGGGCAAGATGATACCACAGAGAGGCAATTATGGCCGAACAAGCGCATCATGAGAGACAAAGTTGTTCTCATTAAACCAAACTCCTCACCTTGTATAGATTAAGGGAAAGAGAGTGAGAGAGCAAGAAGGGTAAATCCATATTTTACTTGATGAGCTGAGAAAAGAAAGAAGCCACGTGGTTACTTAATATTTTAGTTGAGTAAATCTTCCATATGTTGCCTTCAGGTGGCTTCATAATCGGTACGTCAGCATTCTATGATTATAACATCTAGAAGTTAATTGCTTTCACCTCCAGTCCTAACCTCCAGCAAGTGAGGAAACATTGATTTTTTGGAGATGATCCCTGCTTCCTGTTACATAATTAAAGCAAACAGCACCTCGGATAAGGTGCTGTCCAGAGGGAAACTTTACGTCTTTGAAGTGAGCGTTAGACTTCCCGCACAATGAAAAGAGCTTTAATTAATCTGGTGAAGGGAAACAAAAGGAAAGTGAACAATGAGTGTTAACTCGTCTGGCACCGCAGTGTTGTTTTTACATTATGACAGCATGTAATTAATGTATCATTACTTCAAAGATGGCAGCACAATTAAATCCAGCTCCTCAGGCTTTACTACAGCACTGTACGTGGCATGAAAGGTAATGTTAGTTTACAAATATTACATTCATTCATTGTCCAAAAATAAATCATAACAAGTCAATTTGGAACGCAACAGTGACAGGTTTTCTGATGATACAAACAAAACTCTACAGTAATATTTGGTTATTCTAACAGCCAGGCATCTATATGGATCCAAAAATTGGAATAAATAAGTCTTGAAGACCGTCCAAACAAATCATCAGCTCCACCAAACCCCAGCAGCATGCCATGCACTGCTCCCCCTCGGTTTTATGAAATGATTCTTGTCATAGATAATAAGCCTGAGCGTATCACCAAAGGCTGTTTTGTTCTTTACTTGTAAGCTGAATTAGATCGATGCCAACTAAATTGCGATCATCATGCACTGACAAAACATTACAAGCTCAGCCTCCACATGCACAAAGCACAATATGAAAAGCACATAAAGAGAATTTTAGCCTAATAGAAGCCAGTTTTTATGAGATTTTTTTTTTATTGTACCCTTTTAGCGTAGATAATTGGAAGCAGAATTTTTTTCCAGCAAATTTTCCGCTTCAAAGTTCTGCGTATGGTAAATTGCTGTAATCGCTGTTCTTCTTTTATTTTTAGAATATTAATGTCCTCTTCAATGAGGTGATTTGCTGATTCTGTTCACTCAGTTGGACATAGAAAATGGAGACTGCCCAAAAAAGTACGACACAAATGCGACTGTTAAACTGAAATTCGGAGTCACATTATGTTTTTAAAAATGAACAGAGCCCCTTACGGACAGATGAAAAGGTTAAGTCACTGTCCCAACTCAATGTGTCAAATATTTCAATGAGTTGAGTCCAAGGGACATGGAAGTTTCTTTGTTTACATACTGTAGGAGGGTGTCAAACTGCAGGCGGAGCTGCAGCAGCCAGCTTGATGACAACCGTGGAGAAAAAAAACTTCACTTGACTTAACGTGACTTTTAATTAGGTCACAGCAAATGTTCAGCTTACCGTTTTCTGCTGAATCTACCCATGATCCACTTAGCCCACCATCACCAGCCCCAGGAAGATATCACCAGCCCACTGGGCTTCACTCAGACTTTGAGGAATATACCTTAAGAGGCTTTGTTTCTTCATCTCCTCTGTCTTACCCTAAGCTAGTCACGTACCATCTGAAAGCAGATGCTATACGAAGTCTCCCTTCAGGATAGCCTGGAGCATTTTGCCACCCCCACCCCTCTGTGCTTTCATTAGAAAGATCATTATTTCCAAGACGATGAGATCAGAGATTTATGCAGGAGCCATTTGTGAGGGTGGACTACTGTAACATCTGGAAGTGGCTGATGAGGAATCTGCCTTGGAGCGTACTCTGAGTGGTCACATGTATCCATATTCTCTTAGACTCCTGTGAATCACATGTCTAAGTCTTAAGACTCCTTCTCGGTCTTTGACTTCCCACCTCACCACCCTCGATGCTCCCTGGACTATAGGAGATACGCCTGTCTGCCACACAGCATTTACACGGCTCCGTCAAAGCCAACAGGACAGGGTGAGATGAGCAACATAAGCCTCTGGAGCACCCATACAGTACATATTAAGTGTATTCTAAACAAAAAGTCTATGTACTATATGTCAGAAGTGTAGGATGCATGGCATTTTTATGTCACATATAGAATGCAGTGGATAGAGCACTTTAGCACAGTGTTTTCACTTGATCTCACTGTCTCCACACAGCCTATTTTAGCTCTAACAAATGATCTGTTCTTTGTTTTTGCAGCTCATTAATGCATTAGCTTCAGTCCTGATCTCTCTTGTTCAGGGTCATGGTTCATAGACTGCTCCTATTATATCTACAATAATTTGTTGATTCAGCCACTGTTTTGTGTCGGGCTGCAAAAAAAAACAACAACAACAACAACAACAACATACTGTCTCACCAGACAAGAGGCTCTTTGTCAAATACGTACAAGCAAACACACACAGCGCTCTTACGAGCTACATGTTGAACAAACTGTGCACTTATTACGCCCATTACACCTCAATAAATACTTATTGCCCCCTGAAGGACCGTGCATGCTGTTGTATGTTCAGCCTACATGCACACAATCTCAATAATCCCAGGTTGCCTCCTGCTGCGTAAAGCATGGTGGATTTCCGGATGTCCAATCTGGGCTGTGATGATAAAGAGAAAAGGCTCGAAGGTGAAAAACCCAGAATTCTTTCTTCAAAGGCAAAATTTGGTTGTCATGGCCCTTTGTACAGTACCTCTTTGGGCTCTGCAGTGGTTAAATAATTATCCTACCTGGTGTGTCAATCAAATATATTACAACAAAGCATTTCATATTCAGTGGGAACATTGCTCCAAGAAAAGTGAGGTATGGAGAAGGGACGCTGGGATAGACAAACAATGTTAAGTTTGTCAGTATACCTTTTCCTCTCTGGTAGACATGGGGTGCCAAAATAATCCTTTGATTCGCTGAAATCTAATGTTTATAGCTAGCTGTGGGCATTGTGTTGGTTGCATATTGTGGCGTTTTCATCTATTGGGCATGTTTTTTTTAGCACCTGACAGATTCTGTCTCTATAGAGCATCTTTCAGTTACTTCTTTACTGTTCATTCTTACCGCTCTCATTGCCACGAGAGTTGTTTTTGGCATTTATCAGCTAAAGAGCCAGATATTTCTCTCATTAGTTGGTAACTAAAACAGAGCAAAAAATAGATAGTAAGTTTTGGACATTTGTCATGTTGCAAGAAACTATTTCAAATGAATGTTACTCTGTATCTGCTGTGTGTGTAAATAGGCAACTGTTTGCCACCAAGGTGACATCAATGTGCACCACTGCAGGCTTAAATGAATATATATTTTTATATAAATCCATCTATGGGGCAGCTACAAATAATATAACGTATTTTTATTGATCCCACATTAACATTTTAGCCTATCATGCTGGCATTGCAAGTACAGCTGAGGCTGATAGGAATGTCATTAGATTTGCAGGTAAATCAAAGTACTGGACAAATTAGGAGTGTGATCTGATGGTGGTGGATCACCAAAGTTATTACAGTTAATCCTAAAGGGGGGCATTAATGTGGGTACTAAACATAGTAATCTGTCTAATATTTGGATAAGATATTTCAGTTTGTGGAGGACCATTCGAATGATACTGCCATTGCTTGAGCTGAAAAATAGAATACTACTACAATACTATGAGAATTTACTTCATGCAAAATGAGGCACAGAAAACAAAAACAGATTGAATACAATAAACATAAATATGAACTATTAAATCATAAGGAGCAGTCGCTTTAGATAGATAGATCTATAACACTTCACTGTCTGCATAGTGTTGTATCTCAGCAGTCTGTGAGGCGACTACTTCTCGTCCCCCCGCCAGGCTGGGAGCACAGGTATGTCACGACTGTGTTGTCGTGGCAACCTGAATGAGGACTGAACTCATTCTCTTTCACAGCATTTTAACAATGGAGAAAGTGAGAAAATCTTAACTCAAGCTGTGGTGTTAAACACACAATCGTATAAAATGTGTGAATCATACTGTCAGTACACTATCTCTTAGTTTTCTGTCGCTGTGTCTGACTATTGTTGCTTGTCTTAAAGGTTATGATGGGGTGAAGAGCCGGGTGAACTGCTGGCCCACGGCACTGTGTAGCTTTGGAGCCATAATATTGTATATAATTATGTCAGGAAACAGACAGAAAGAGAGACAGAAGGGACATTTTGTCAATACATACAGGTACAGCAATATGCAACATCAATCTTTATCAAGTTTATTAATTTCACTATTGTTTTTAGTACAAGCAAGTTATTGCAAAAACAGCAGCCAAAATTTAAAGAGATCGCACAATTGTGGCCCACGGCTAAAAAATAAATTAAATTTTGGAGGGCTGAAGTTGTTTTTTCTTGATGAGAAGGAAAACATATTTCAGATTATTGGTGACTTGAACTTCATCTGACCTGATCAATCTGAAGTCTATTAAACTGTCCAAGCTGTTGCCTAGAAGGAATTCAGGCATTTCAACGCCGACCCTGAATCTTTGTCAGTTTTCAGCTTTGTCAATTTACCATGAAAAAAATACACACACTGTGAGGAGGAATCTTTTCAGAACATAATGTTAAACTTTTATGTTATTGATAAAGGTAAAGGTGAAATTCAGTGAAAGTATTTCAGCTCTACATACGCTGTCCATGCTCCAAATCCTCCTGTATATAATTCTCATTCTTCCTGTCGTCTTCAAACTCTTCAGAAGTGGGATTTTTAAAAAGCTTGTTGAATTGAAGCTTTTTCCCTGGGGCATGCTGTCTTTCTAGAAAACATTTCTGGCAGATTTTATTTTATACTTTAACATTAATTGTTGAGATTCTTTGACAGCAGCATTGAAAGAAGGTGGAGTTGGTTTTGTAGCCCAAGGCCAGTCTTATGCTGATGTTTGTTTAGAGTTATTGAAGGCCTAAAACTTAGATCAGAGCCCAACCCAGGCCCAACTGGTACTGCCATATCTGAGACCTGAACACAATCCAAAGCTATATTCTTTCTTCATTTCATTTATTACTACTGTTTCCACTGAACATTTTATATCTACTTGAAAAACATGCCATGCATTGACAAATACGATGGGCAAATTAAAATGGATAAAGAAAAAACTTGACTGAGGTCAAAACTTTACGCAATGAAATTGCATTTATTCGACTGATCTGAAACAAGAAACCTTGGTAGGATGCTATAAATCAGAAAATAAGGCCTGCATTTAATTATTTGTCTAAATCAGGTCAGTATGAAGATTAATCAAACTAAAAGGTAATTCTACACAAACTTTCAATCTCCACTGTTTCATGCTGGGTAGATAACTTTTGAGACTGCCCTTAGTCTTACAGTACGGAGGGATTCAATTGCACAGTCCAAAAAAGTGATCTGAAAGAGTCTAAAAGACCTTTTATAAGGACTCCTCTGATTAAGCGTTAAAATGGAGTTTTAAAAAAACTTTCATGAAACCTGCTTAAACATACTTTTGTCTGAATGCATTAACCTTTAAAGGAAACTCGATATCTACCAAAAAGTACTAAAAGTTGAAATAGCCGGATCACAAAAGTCACAAAATCACATGAGAATTTGTCATGCCAGGTCTTCAAACTGTGAACTTGTTTCGGACCCATCAGAGGAAACTCTTAGCAGCAGGTTTAACATACTGTAAGGTGTGAGGCAGCAAGAAGCAAATGTTTGTTCCAAAAACAACAATGGCAGCTGCTGAAGAAGTTAGCGAAAATGCTGCTACTAGTTATATTATTTCTTCACTGAAAGAAGAGCAAAGAACGCCGCTGAAAGCTTTTCTCAATGGAAAAGATGTTTCCAATCTTCTGCTGACTGGCTAACGACAGCATATGTTTGTCGAAGCCTGTAATAAATTGCCTGTGACGATCGAAACACCTGCCAAGTATTTTGTGAAAGTTTCTGCGGATTTCAAAAACGGTTTCCGAGGACGACTTCCCTGATGGTTCTGTGTAAAAAAAACATCTGGCGCATCAGGTTAATGAAAAATTGGAAAGGATAGAAAAACACTAGATCTTAGCTTTCCTGTAATGTAACTGCAGGCACTTGTGTTAGACTGTTTTGGGAAAACGGCAGTGTCCTTCAAACTTTAGCTTGTAACACAAGCTTTAAATGTGATAATGTCACTTTTGAGCGATGTTCTCAGTGTAAAGTTGACAGCTCAATCCGCTGTTTAGTCTCTGTCGTGATGGACCAGTCAGATCCAGAATCTTAAGTTGTGCTGAGACACACCTTACAAATATCTATCCAGATATCCAGGTATGTATCTGTTTCATGTATGAAGAAGTGTTTGTACCAAAAAGGTCACATGTGGTACACCAGTAAATGTTCATGGGAATAGTATCTAGTATTTGGATATTTCTGTTTGTACATGTACATCAGTCCAGCACTTAGTATTTATTGGATTTGGATGTGTGTTCTTCTCTAAACTTTTTCCAGATGGTGATGCAGTCAATGCAAAGCTATACTGCTCTATGCAGCACAGCAAAGGGGGTTTAAATTGGACTATGAGGAGCTGCCAGTACCACACTGTAGTATGGTTTGGCAGGAGTAAGTTACAGATGGAGGTGCAATTTACTTCTAATTTAAAGTGCAGTACAACTCCTAAAGCTTGTCTATCGTTGAGCTCAGTCTACTGCCATGTGAAGCTTGTCCTCTGGGGCACTGATGTCATTCAGGTTAAAGACACTGACTCTCTTACTGTCAGCTAAAGGCATGAACAATCATTGTTTAAAGATGCACTTGATGCAAGACAAAATGTATTCAGCTAGGCTAATTTGAGGCTTCTGCTTTCTTAATTAGTCAAATTAAGTGGGCGTCTGCCAAAGTTAGAGCCTTCCTAGTACAAGATTCACTCTTAAAACCTGTTGTTGACTTGAAAAGGAGAAGAATAACCTATCCTCCAGCCCTTAACTGCACACACCGCAGCATAATGTGGAAAAAGATCCCCTGTAGTGTCTCCTGCTGTGGCCCTCTGAGGTGATCTTATCTGATCAGGAGTAGTGTGAAATATGCTTACAAATTGTCAAAATTGATTGAACGCTTGCTGTTTCCTCTGGAGCCTGTTACACGAACAAACATACACACTTCTACACACACACACACACACATACACAAAACAAAAAAAACAACATTTATTGCCATGACTGACGTGCCTTTTAAAAAGGCCAAGGATACATGAAGGAGCTGGAGGGAGTTTGATGAGTCATAGCACAGCAGGGGAAACTATTCATTATCGGTTAATTTATCCCCAGGAGCTTTTTTTTTTGGAAAACAGCATTATGGTTACAAAAGCCTGATAAGAAATTCAAACATATTTACTGTTTGGCCCTGAACTGTGTTTGACATCATCTGCAAAAACATAGTGGGCTCTGGTACTTCTGTCTGTTACTGTACATCAAGTCCTGTATTTATACTCTCATCACGGCCACAGTTAATCAATGCAAATGCCATCAGTGACATTTTTAGATTATTTGATTTAACCTTTTTGGTGGCTCAAATAAAACTGACACTTCGGGCATTTATTATAAGAAGTTTAAACTCTTTCTTTATAAGTTTCATTAGTTTCAAGGCCAGCAAGTGCTTCCCCCGTACCCACTTAAGGTTGAGTCTCTTTTGATATGTAGATAGAAAATTAAAGCAGAGATAAATAGTGCAGGCATCGCTCCTCAGTTGCAGTTCTTGTCTCCAGGCAGCAAACTGTGTTGACTAGTCATCATCATTGCTCTGGTGATTTAATCCACAGTACTGTTTTCTGGCCGCTGGTAGTGGAACATACACAAGAGACTGTTGTATTTCTGGAGTCTTCTGCCATCAGAAGAAATACACAACACATGGCTCTCAAGTAAGGTAGATCATACCAAGGGGGGGAAAAAAAACTTTATAATGTTGTTAATTATCTCAATTTCTGCTCATGTGTAGTCTCTTTTGGCTTTTGGGCTCTTCTTATCCTTTTCTGATATGAAGCAGTAGATATGAATTAGAAGGAATAATTCTGGCTCCGGTCTTGTTTTTGTTGTTTTGGCCATCACCATGTTAATTGCTAAGCTCTGTGAATGCAGCACTAAAAATAGTCAAACGGTGCCAGAACAATGGACAAACTTGAGAACACAAAGGCAAATAGAAAACATATGACCAATCACAGTTCATTAGACAGATGACCTGTAAAATATGTGATTATATGAGAGTGGTATAGGTCATCGCATCAACAAATAAATATATTTCCCAAAATGCTGAACTATTTCTTTAAACTCTACTAAACCTTAACTATAATGCTGAAGTTAGGTAATTGACATATTGATTATTGTTTTAGTTTTAGGAGCCATTAACAAAAAAATCTTTTTTGTCTGGAGAACTTGTTAAAAGTGCTTAACGGTCCAGTGTGTAGGATTTAGTGGCACCTAGTGGCGAAGTTGCACATTGCAACCAAGTAAATAAATACTCACGCATCGCCCTCTCCTTCCAGGCATGTAAGAAAAACTCTGGCTGCCAAATTCACATTGAAAACAAAGAGGCATATCTATGTCAAGGTTTAGTTTGTCTGTTCTAGGCCACCGTACAAAAGTGGCAGAGGACCCGCTCTCACAAGCTCATTTCAAGACAACGAAAACACAATGATTCTTATTATTTTCCATTTCTGAAAAAAACAACAACTCTTAAATCTTACACACTGGACCTTTACGAAAATTTTGCTAAACTGTTGGTTTGTTTACTGATCGTTTGACCTGACCAGCACTGTCACCATTCTCCCAGATCTCAGCAATTACAGCATCATCATAAGCAACAGAAATAATGGCCGAAACGACAAAGATAACGCCTGCAGAGATTTCCTATAAGCTCGAACATGACTGTTTGCTGTTTACAAGGTGCTTTTTCTACGAGCTGCTTACTTAAATAGCAGACTTTAGGAGGGATGGCACTGAGGCCATTAAAGTTTAATATCCTCATTTGGTCACTGTGAATAGTATATTTGGCAGGCAGTAGCTCTACCTTGCTCACCTCCTGTGGCTTATTACTAGTAAATCAACCTGCGGGCACCATAAGGGCTTCCCATTGAAGATCCAAGATGGATGCTGGCTTGTTGTGACCTTTAGTAGATTTTGAATTAAGGTTTTTTTTCTCTCTCTCTCTGTCTAATTTAAACTGGTGTCACTATTGGAGCCATTTTCATGAAGGCAGAGTAGGAGGTGGAAACAGTGTGCTTGAAGTAGGTTATACTCTGCAGCATTACAACACCCATTTGCTGTACTCCCTGTACTGTGCATTGTCTGATCATCATGACAAGTTGTAGCACAGGTAAACAGGGTTTACTCGTCTTACCTTCCCCATTATAGACTCCTCTTAATAGGAAACACTGTAGAGAGAAGTGTGCTTGATTTACATATAATTTGCTGTCTTGAGTTTCCCTGGCAGTGTGGTAACAGCAGTAAGCCTATCACAAGGTTCTCTGAGGACTTAGATTTGTTCCTTCGTGTGGATAGTGTTTACCTTGCCAGACAACACCTGAGGTACCAATATCTGCAGGGGGAGGTGTTATGATACATTGTGAGGATACAGTACTTTATATGCACTGCAGGGAAGCGTCTGTTTTATGTTATATACAACCACACTTCCTTACCAATTCAGCAACTATTTCTGTCTTTTTTTTTTCCTCCTCCCTCTCCCTCTCTTTCCCTCTGTGACTTGCAGATAAGAAAATGGCTATAGCAACGGTGTTTCCAGAAACTGCCATTGTTTCCTGAGCCAGTGTTGAGGGGAGATTAAAAATAATAAGTAGTGGTGCCATTAGGAATGGCGGCAGGCGACAAAACATTCATCCCAGTTTGTTGTTGAACTGCTATCCTGCCACTCTGCTGCGACAGATAAAGGTTATGCCGCTGGCAACCCCTGTCTCTATTTATGCAATAATGCTTACTTAGCTCTTCGGGACAAGACATAGTGGGTTTTAAAGAGGAAATATGGACTTACTCACCATATTTACAGGGTGGCCATTTTCCTCTGACGTCACGCTCTAATTTTATCCTCATTCATAGTATCGTGTTAGAGTTCTGAAATATCAGCGCACCTTTTTATTTAAAGCCTGCAGTGAAACAATGTAATCAAGCTCGCAATGTGACAGAGAAAGAAATGTTTTGGGTAATTCAGCAATGATTTGTGACGTTATGCTCAGTGTAACATAAAGTTTGATCCAAGCACTTTAGTAGTGAAAGATTTACGCCTTCCCTATCATATCATTAACACTATCCAATGTGTTTTTGTTAGGGGTGTTCTCAAATGTATTGTTTTATCTTAAAATATGGCCTGATGCTCATTTGGATGTTCACATCCCCGTCCATAGTCTTTTAAGTTGTCGATCAATCGGGAAATGATCCAATGCATGCTCATAACGTCAACATGTTTTTCTAACCTCCAGGTTTTCTTCCTGGTTATGTGGTCCACACACAGACTTATAAATCGCTTATTTTAGGAAAGTTTTACAAATATAAAACCTCCATGAATAAAAAAAATCAGAGTCATAATTGAGCTTGTTTGAAGTTCGAGGTGTCCTGTCAACAGTTTTACAGACATCCTTTTTATAATGGTGGTCCATTGAAAAAATGCTTCTCTTTTTTGCCTTAGGGGAATTTTTCACTGCCCCAAACAAGTTTATTTACTCTAATGTGAAGTGAACCTGAGCAGAGGTTATGAGCGATCTGTTTGCCTGTAAATATTTGTCTCATCTTCTAAACATTCTGATACTAAAATTACATTTTTTCAGACTGACAAATCAGGAAAGCCAGCTCATGTAAGCTGATTGCATACTGAAACTTTGTGAGTATAAATATTTTGTCACCATCCAAATTTTTATTATTTCCAGTTGGTTAATTTCTAAACAAAAAACGTGATGGCTACATGATATAGTCCAAAAATACTGAGGTTAAAGCTAACCCAAGGTTAGTATCCTCATAGCTGATGATCCATGAGACATGGAAATAAAGAAGCTGCATTGTTCTTGTATGACAAAGATACTATTATTTTGTGTTCACATATTTGGACAAGCAAGTCAGTGAAGTCTGCAGCTTACGTGGGAGCAGATAAGCAGAGTCGATCAATTTTTACACTTTTGCACAGCCCAACTCTCGCAGGTTCAAAATCCAGAGACTGTGCTCAGGGGAGGGCTGTAGCAAATGATCTGTTGTTATTCTCTTAATAAATCTTCCACTTTCAGGAACAATTATTTGACATTTTATGATTTGCAACATCACGGTGAACGCTAATGGGCACTGATATAAATAAGACTCATCGAATGCAGCTGCATAAAGAAAGACGTACGACTAAAAGTTTTAAAAGGTTTATTCTGGCATTTTATGCTTGCTAGTGGCAGGTTATTAAGTTCTTATGGTGCAGGAGACCTGAGTTCAAGCCCCATCACCGCAGAGCGATGACGAAATGGAGGATGGAAATGGAAACACACGCGCATTCATCATAACACTGATTTATTGAGGGATAACCTCTGTGGTCAGCTGGTCAATAACTCACTATTCCATAGGGTCCTGCAGTTTGTTGTGGCTGAATTCAATTGGTCCCAACAAGAGAGAAAATTAAATGAAAAGTGAGATACGAGTGATATTATACACATTATAAATATAAATTTTTCTACCTTCAGTGTTGTAGATTGCTGTAATAGTGTAAGCAATGTTGTTTTTCTTTGAGAAATTCATTAATTGTCTTATATTTTAGATTATAGAATCATAGAAAATAGATTAAAAGCAAAGGGGAATTATTCAAAGTACTGCGTACTATTCAAGTTTGTTTACTGAACTTATCTAAATTGATCATCCAGATCTACTTCGTCATACCAAACTCATTTTCTAAAAGCACACAAACTCTGTGTTTTTCTCTGGCGTCAACAGAACTAAATGTGCTGCTAAATCTGTGGGACTTCAAAGCTGTTTTTCTCTGCTCTCTTGCCAGGGTCATCACAGATAGCCAACTCCTATCTGCCTCCCCAGGCAAGACTTAGAGCTTTGACTGTTGGTTTGTGGTTAGAGTTCAAACTTGGCTTCAACATTCAGCCAACCGGCAGCAGAAGCAGCAGAAGTGGCAACAACTATAAACACATGAGAGCCGAGGCAGAGAGAAAAATATGAAAAAGATATATATTGGCAAAACTGCCCTCAAAACACAGAGAAATGGTTGCAAACATCCAAAACGAAGGTAAGACGAGTTAGATTAAAGCATGTTTTAAACTCCAAACATCAGCCTCATTATTGGGGAATCCATTTCATTCATTTCGACTCATGGAAATGAATTCCCACTGTGAAGTCATGACCATTTAAAAAGCCATTAACACATAATCTGACATCTATTCATTCCCATTCATCTTCACATCTCTTGTCATATATCAGCTGACATCTATATCTAAATTAACGTTACACATCTGGACACAAAAAAGTGTAATACCCTGAAGCTAAAAAAAAAAAAAAAAAATCAATAGCTGTGAGCTCAGACTTAATTAAACTGGCATTACATAGTGATAAGAGCCCACAGCGATTTTCACATAGCGCTCTGGCTCATTGCCATGTGATTTTACAACATCACTCGCAGCAGTTCGACAGCAGAGAGTTTGTAAATGTTTTGTTTTGTTGTAGCGCCGGGCGAGCGGAAGTAGGCTGAATTATGCAAGTATCAGCATGTTGGATAAACTCTTCAGTGACTCATCCATCCACTTATCTGTCTATCTCTACATGGAAGAGTTCGACAATTTGGAAAATATTTGCTTTCTTTGCAACACTCCATTCATCTGCCTAGAGTATCTCTGCAGTATCTGGTGATAGCACAGTTGCCAGACATAGAGTGCATATCTTGGTTTTTGGTCATTGGGATTCTGCACTTAGTCACTGCTTCATCTCAACTCCCCCTACAACCACATATTTTTATTATATATCTGTATTTTCGAGGGGCTAGTTGGCATATTTCTTCCACTTTTGGATGAAGCCAGACTAGCACATTCCCTGCTGTCAGTCTTTCTGCTAAGCTGACATCATTCTGATCAAGCCGTGCACTTAAAGAAATAGTTTTTGTTCTCTTGTCCAGAACCATATGAGAAGATTGAAAACACGAGTACAGAGCCATGAGGCGATAAGATTAGCTTAACATCAACAAGTGGAAACAGCTCGCTTGCCTGGCTCTTACCGAAATTTTAAAAAAGCACATATCAACACTTCTAAAGCTCTCTAATTAACATGTTGTAGTTTGTTTGATCTGTACTCAAGACGTAATGGAAAAGCAGTTAGAGGCGGCGTCTCTTCTCCCCTCCCAGCTGTTACAGCTTGTAGCTTCCTCTAAAACCCACAAATGTTTGTCCATTCATGTTTCCGTTTGGTTTAAACAAGCAAGTTACAATATATGAGATTTAGAGGTGTGTGTAGGCACAGTTTTTCACTTTGGACAGAGAAATTTCACCCAGATTTTAGTCCTTTCGCGAAGTGTATCCACGTTTAACACACAGACACGAGAGTGGAATCCATCTCTTAGCAAGAAAGTGAATCCTAAATGTCAAACTGTGCCTTTTTACAAACAGATTATATGAGTGCTATCAATCCCTTCACGAAACTTGGTGCATACGTGCTGTTTTTGCACAAGCCAAGATATTTATTTATGTCCGCATCCATTGGCTCATTTTTTTCCTTTATACTGACTTTTTTACTGCTTGATGAAGACTTAATTAGTGGAGCTCTTAAACCAAATGTCCAGACATTAAGGGTAGTCCATTGCCCCACCCATGTATTGACACAAGATGGTCCTTAAGTCTTTCTGAGGGCATCACAGTGGACAGCATTTTCTCCTCCTTTACTGCCAGATTCCTAATTGAGGCTCTGGGCCGAGGTGAACTTGGAGGTGCACTCGCTGCGCCTGCTGGTTGGCAGCGCTGAGACATCGAACCTCTCCGTGAGCCAAGTATCCATCAGTCTGGCAAAATGCTAAATCCCCTAGAGCGCACACTGCCCCTGCTCCCCCATCTCTAGCCTTTCATTACCACATCCATTCCCTCAGTGAGTCCTGTCGCTGTGTTTTCATCCTCCACACTCAAACCTGCATCAAATGCACAGCCAAAATATTGCTCCCTGTCTGGTATGTTGTTGCTGTTGATGGTGGTGGTGTTGAAATGATGCTACTCTGGCCTCTCTCACTCTCACTCTCTCTCTCTCTCATGCTCTTTCACCCTCTTTTAAAGCTTACTCACACACACGCCATGGTTCATTTTACATATTCTCCTCTTCTTCTCCCATGGTCTTTGTCTGGGGGCAAAAAACCTTTCCTGTTCTTTCAGAGATTCGATAGAGGGGGTGTGTAATGAAATTCACCATTACACCGATGGGAGCTCCTTTCCCAGCTCTGTTCCCTCCCTGTGAATGGGAAATGATTAGTATTCCTCCTCCATCCATCTCCTCCTCCCCATTGGTATCACTGCCTTTCTCCTGCCTGGGACCTCTCTCACTCCAAACTGAATTACACTCCAGCTACACTTCATCCTCTTCCCTCCCTCTCACACAAACACATATACACTTTTTTTTACTCTATTGCCTTTTCTCTCTGTCTCTGTTGTCTCTGCCTCTCTCTGCCTGGCTCTATGAATGTGACAAACTCTAACATCAATGAAAGCACATCAGCGTTGTGACTGTGCGTCTTCAAGACGGGTAAACTCTCTCTGTTCAGCTCTTTCCACGATCACAAGGATGACCTCCGTAAACGCCTCTCGTACACCACCCACAAACTAGAGATGGTGGAAACAGAATTCGATTCCACTCGGCAGTACCTGGAGACCGAGCTGCGCCGGGCCCAGGAGGAACTGGAGAAATTTACAGAGAAACTACGCAGGTGTGTGCGCGCTTGTGCATGACTCTGTCTTTTTAGGTATACATGAACTGCTAATTTCCCACCAGGGACAAACCCACCGAAGTTGTCCTGTGATGTCAAAGAAATTTATTTTCACACTTAATCTAATATGCCTTTTTCCAGCCCAATATTCCAAGTTATTAAGCCCATATTATATGCTTCCACATGCACACTATGAATGCTGACATTTAGTGCAGGCAGTAGGGTGACCTGTAGCACATCTTGCTGTCATGAAGAATTCATACCCTGTTAATGACCTTAAACGAGCTCTTCCTTCACGTTGATCAAATGTTGCATATCCTTGAACATTCCTCTAGCATACGTGATTTGCCATAATCACCAGCTTTCTCTAACCGTAACCGTATTGTACTCATGTGGAGATACTGTAAAAAGGGAATCATCGTTGAAGTTACTGAAATCTAGGATTTTGCAGAATTGTCCGATATTTCCAGTCGATTGTGATCCTTTGATTGCGAGATCTAATTAGCATCTATGTACATAAAGGGAACTTGATACATATACTCGATGAATGTCATGAAAACCAAACATTGTATTAAATAAGCATCAAATAACAAGAAAGATAGATGGTGTGTGGAAAATTTCCGCTGCCCTCCTCCTGTCATGATCACACACTTGACCAAAATGCTTGCAAGCTTTTACCTTTTAACTCACCATCCATAATCCAGATGAGCCGTGTTGTTATTGAAAAATAATGCATCAGCTTCCCCCGAGTGCATATTTTTCACTGCATGTGATACAATGAATCATCCCACTTATATCATGGCCTTTTGCCAGCCATGTATTCATTTATATATTTTTTTTAGAGATATGCTCTTTGAATATATCGAATAGATCTCTAAAATGTTGGAAATAAATTCAGCTTTACTTCAACATGTAAAAGGAGCTCAGTGATAAATAGATGAGTGGCCTTCCAGCTATGAGTTTTAATTTAGCAGTCTGATAATAACCTCAGGGAAATGAGATTATGTGCAAATACAGCAAACTTTCTGGTCAGACAGACCAGAGTATTAAACATAAATGTTATTAATGTGCTGTTTAAATAAACTTAAAATTCCTCTTTGACAGTATCAGCTGTCGTCCTGGTGGACCAGGCATGTTTGTGTGCCCAGGGGAGTCTTTCAGGCTATGCTCCATCTTGTTTTCTAAAGACTGGCAGAACCCAATCCCTTCCTAATATTAACATCCGTATGATTGATAGAGCTTGTTGAAGGCAAACCTGACAGACTCAGGTCTTATGCTCCTTTAAATGAATAAAAGCAATACGTTACTCATAATGATCTTTTGTTTGTTCATCAGTCATTAAAGCACTCTCTCTCAGTGCCACTGTACCCGCTCAAATCTCTTTCAGGTCTTTGTTTTATGATTGGTCTTTGCTTTTCTGTCTCCACCGCCTGCACTCTCCATATTTGTCTGGTTAATGGAGCCATAAATGCTGGTTCATCAACACTCTCTTAGGCCCCAAGAGCTAATGTGAAAAATGTTATACTGAAATGAGAGGTGACCGGATAAAAGACCAGTAACAAGTTAACAAATGGAGAGTCTGGGTCCTGTTCCATTAAGCTCACTAATGCACTGGAAGGTCTACTAAAGAGCCAGGGTGACCAGAAGGACTCAGGAGGGAGCTGTTAAGAAACACAACACAAAAGGAAGAGTAATAAATAAAGCACAGTAAGAAGCTCAGCGTGTCCTTAGCTGCAAGTCGGTGCTGTGGTTCTGTTTATGCATGTTTACTGATTTGCTGTGATAAAATATTTAAAGTTTTTTATAATCACTTATGATATTTTTTTTAGGACCACCTGCTGTGGCACTTAAACATATCATCAGCTCTTTTTTTTTTACTGTGTTTTGTTTTACTGTGCATATTTTTATCCTCAGTGATCTTCAAACATCAGAACCACATGCTAAAAATCCCCTCTGTGATTCACTGCTCTGATCTTGTAATTCATTTATTTCCCCCATTTAAATTTATGTGGTGATTACTGGTGCCTATTTGGTGGTATGAACCTTGAAACACTCTTTTAAGATAATATGTTGTGATTAGCATTTTTTACAGGCCATAATTCTTTTTCTGTCCTTTTAGGATCCAGAGTAGCTATGCAGCTCTTCAGAGGATCAACCAGGATTTGGAGGACAAGATGCACAGGACGGTAAGAGAATCCTGCTGAGGTGTTTGCAGTTTTAACCTCACGATTAAGAGATGTTTCAAACTGTAGCACAAACTCAACCAAAATCATATCTTGTTTTTTAAAAATCAGACACACCATATTGCCCAAAACATCTTACAAACACAGTGTTCTCTTGGTGAGGGCAGTAAAGCTAGCCGACAGTGTTAAAGGGTCATTATTTGTTTTATTAACCATTAAACCGATAAACTGTCTGCTGCATTTCAGTCTTGTACTGTATGAAAAACACAAACACCGTTATGACGGCAACCTTAGAAGTTGATTGTGTTGAGACCACATTATACTGTTGTTAGTGTTTCCATAAGAAACTTAGTTTCAAACTATGTCGCCTTGCAACCTTTATTGTTACACAGTTATTGTATTAGGAGAATTATTGACAGAAAAGTATCTTTAAGATATAAGGTTTAGTGGCATTTAGCCACATTGTTGCTGATTGCAACCGCTTCACTTCACCCTCTCCTTCACAGTGGCCCCAAAAATGTATAAGGCCTTATCCAGAGCTAACATTTAGTTGCAACATCTGTGAAAGAGGACTTGCGGTGTCTTAATACAAAAGGCTCATTCTAATGTAACAAAAACTTGTTATTAAATATTAATGAAACCAACGTTATACATATTATATTCCATATATACAGTCACAAAATCGTTTTTAAAGAACATTTAAATGTGATATACAGTGGAAGGAAAGAAAGAAAGAAAGTACATTTACTCAAGTCCTGAAGAACAAGTTTGTGCTTTTCTATTTTATGTTGCTTTACTCCAGCACTTGTTAAAGGGATATATTGTAATTATTACTTAATTATATTTATTAGACTGTAGTTATTTTCCAGATTAATAGTTTGATCTAAAACGTGTGACAAGACAAGAAAATATGAAACGTTGTTGTAAATTGAAATGTGCAACAGTACATTTAAAAGGTTAAAATTAGCTACTAAAGTGCTGCTTACATTAATGCATCAGTAGTTATAACCCAAACATATAATATAAAATAATATAATTATATATGGCTACCCTGCATTATAATAATTTGTGTACATTACTGTCATTTATTGTAATTGTGAGTGCTGTATTTCTGGCATTTCTATTAAGTAAATAATATGAGTACTCCTTCCAGCACTCAGTAGGGGTCACAGATTTAATCAGGCATCCATCCAGCTTCTCCCACCTTCAGGCCATCACTTGCTTGTACAGACCTCACCGCTGTGTGACTACATTTTCAGCCTCACTCTCTGAGCTTTCACATTTCCTGACCGCTGTGGTTATTTGTATTGATATTATCAAGAAGTGCAGAATCCTAATGGAGTCTGTGCGTACCACAGAGTTCTCACTAAGTCTCTCATAAAAGATGTATGAAGGTGACAGGGATTTGTGAACTCAGCCACATAGTTGTGTACACACACACACACACACACACACACACACACACACACACACGTACATACATACACACATAGAGCTAAACAGCTTGTGACCCGAAGCTCGACCTGGAATCATTTATTCGAGAACATGAAGTCCTGTAGTTACTAGGAAACCATTACTTACAGTTTACTTTGTATAAAATGATAGTAGATGCTGAGATGGCCAAGAACAAATTGTCTTGGCAGCAACTCTTTTCTTTGCATTGTCAACAATTTAAATGTTTTCAAGTTCAATTCAAGAGAAAATATGTTGAAATTGAGCCTAAAAACGCAGCGCAAACAAGTCACATTTGAAAAATTGCTACCTGTGGATGTTCTTACCTGCTTTAAACCTCCGTTCTCCTAATGACATCCGCAGGAATCTCCTTGATGATATTATAAGTTGTGGTATTTCAAACTGTTTCGAGAATTGATGTTTCATTTTTCTATTATTTTGGTGGATCGTTCTAACTAACTACAAAACCCAAAAGTCTCAGCTGATATTGGAGAAGCAGCCAGAGGTATATGAAATTCAGAAAACTTCCTTTGGAAACAAAACACAGCACAGTAGTTGCTAAAATCGTCTGAAATATACCCAGAATTGGACACATAACACATTTAAACTGAAAGTCTAGTCTTCAGTCGCTCTTAAAATATAAAATCAACTTAGCAATAACAGCATGCTGAATGTTTTTTATGGTTATGTTTAGAAATTCACAGAACTTGGTAAAGGAAAGTTTCCGGTTGTGGTTGCAGTAAATATTGAACAGTGTTTAGTACTTTTTCCTCCTGGCCCCTTGACATCCAACAACTTTTACACTGAAGACAGACAGAAGCATCAACCGAATGGGTATAATGTAATTGTAATCTTCACCCACCTACTGAAATATAGATCAATGATTGCATTAAGTGTTTCGACCCATGCTGAGGACGCTTGGCTTCTTTTTGCAAAGGAATATAACTGGAAAAGTGCCAGCCGGGAGTTTACAGCCAAGCAGCAGGAAGAGAGACAAACAGATAAATGCACAAGCTTCAGATCCTCAAATACAGCGATCGTGATAAATGACATCACGTTACATATGGTCCAATGCAACCAGATAATGTAAGAGTGATGATGACATTTACTTTCTCTGCTCTTTCTGTCTGTCTCTCTCTCAGTCTAAGAAATGAGAAATCTACCATAATCGATTTGAACACACCTGTTTAGCAGCAGAACCGCTCTCATCTCTCTCAAAGCAATTACATGATCAAAGACACGGAGCGCAATCAATGTCCAAAGTAATTGGTCTTACCTGCCATGCAACCCTGTTAGAAAACTATTATAGCTAACTGCTGTTCTGGTCACCTCAGCAGCAGCTGTCCAATCACATCAGGTTGAGAGGTTCCTTGAGCATTTTTCCCCTTTGTAACCTCTGCTCTGGGATTTATCAGCCCGAAGATGAGCCGGCTCTACAGCAAGGTCCGTCCTTATGACTTACAGTATCTCGATTAAAGTGGCTCGTAATCTCATCAGAAGTTTGATCCATAGGGCTTGTCAGAGCCACAAACACTAATGGAAGAAGGCAAGACAATATTGACCCATAGCGAAGTAAAATAGTGAGCAGCAGTCAACTGATTTCCCTCATTTATTCTACTTTCATGTCAATTTCTATTAAAACAGCAAATGCATTGAAGGAATCATTCAGTATTTTATGATATGCACCTCATAAGAGTTAGATGAGGGATTGATATCACTCCCATATTTGTGTGCTAAAGGTCCAGTGTTAAAGGTCTATTTACAGAATATGGCAGAAATGGAATAAAATATTCATAACATTTTTTTTTATTATTAAATAAGAATTGCTGTGTTTTTGTAACCTCAGAATGAGCCTTTTATACTTACAGATGCTGCGTAGAATGGCATCTATGCCATGTTGAACAGCACAGTAGCCCAGAACAGACTAATTAATCACTGGCTCTAGATAGGGCCTTTCCCTTTTTTCACATGTTTCGCGGCCACTATTGTCTTTAGTGTTTTAGTTTCCTAACCCAAGGACACAGCACCCATCCTCCAGATCACTTCCAGATTGAGCAATCTATCGTAATGGCCCTAAATATTAGATACATTTGATTATGAGATTTGAAATACTTCCATTAAAGCATGACATAAATCTCACGTTTAGCTCGCAGTCACAGACATTTTCCTGACAGGCTCTTAGAAATGGTCAAAAGCTTTTTTTTCTGAATGTCTTTTTGAGCTTCTCATCGTTTGTGAATTCTCAGCAGCTTGACAGATAATTTGGCCTCTAAAGTCGTTTACATTCATCGGAATTTTGTTTTGTTTTGTTGTTGCAATAAAACACTTTACAGGCTGTCAGAAACTCCTGTAGGTTTAACAAGTCACTTGTATGGAAGAATAATTGTAAGAAACGCTATAAACGCACTTGAAGAAACTCGCTAGTATAGCAATAAAAAAAGGCGACAAAAAGCCCCATAATGCAATGCTCTCTGTAGGTGGATGTGTGTACTCGCAACAACCATGTTTTTTGTATACATGCACAGGTGTTAGAAAAAGCACAATCCACTGTGAATAGCTATATTCTGATTTGTGGCAGATAATGGAGATTTGCTGGATGAATTTCTCTGTGAACTCGTGCATGGTGGTGAATCAGCGAGGCGTAAGAATTGCAATAAATCACTCCAGTACTGTATGTTCAGAAGACAGCTATTTACAACAGCATCTGTCTTGCAGTATTTGCAGCCTATTATTTGTGGTTGTTCAAATGTAATCCTTCTTGGTTTGTCATATCATGAATAGACTGCAAGCCTAAAATGTCTTCACATCATGGATCATTCCTCTCGTACAGTACACGCACACACGAACGTATTCTAGTCATGTGAAAATGATTTTGAAAACTGGTTGGCTTTTCAAAGGGATTGTCTGTCTAGTGGAGAGGCCTTGGTGTAGCAAATCGGTCTTCATGGCAGGAGACAGTATGAGATATTTTTTTATTTTTTTTTATAGAGGCAGGCCTCATTGGGATTGCCATTTCTTTTGATGTCCTGTCATGCAATGGCATTTCAAGGGGGAAATATGTTCCTTTGTAGAAGACAGTCCGTGTAGGCGGGCTCCAATCAAATCAGACACGTAATTAAAAGTTTTGAGAGGACAAAACTGACAAGGTCGAGTGGAAAACAGCAAAGAATTAAACAGTTTTATAAGGAGCAAAACAAGAGATTAACACCCGGAAGAACTGATGGATGCGTGTTGTGATGGCACTGGAGTGATTGTGGATGGAGAGGAAACTGTTCTGATCTGTAGATCATGCAGATGAAGCTGTTTGATTAAATAATATATCTAAAAAAGGCAAAATGACATTGATGAAATATAACTCTGGCAATGTCAACGATGGACTAGTTATAGCTTGGTGCCTGTGAGACTGTTTAGTATGAGTTCAAATTAATCTTTGAGCCTCTTCTAAGACAGTGCTGATGCAAGCAGAAAAGACATATTTGCATACAATTGTTAGTCAGGTAGTCTGTGCTACCCAAAATATACTACGCAGGCTGCATTACAATAGATGAAACTTTAAAGTTTCACACTGAACGTACACAGTGTAATTCAGTACTAGTTACATAAACAAACACTACTAATACTTCTAATTACATAACAGACATGATATGATATAGGTTAATTGTTGTTAGAGCGTTTAGTCTTTTTTTTTTTTTTAAATACAAATACGATGTTTCAGTTTGTTTCAGTTTTAAAGGAGCTGTCCGTGGTGCTGAATGTTTCTTTGCCAACTCGGAGCTGGACAGAAATCAGAAGCTTTACTCAAAGACTTCTCTCCTAACAAGTTTAATGTCCATTTTATGAGAAAGTGTCACCAGTAAACACAGTACGGCTGTGAAGTACGTATTTAATCAAAAATCAGCATTAACATTTATTGATCATCTTGGAGATCCTCTGATTGTAAATCAGGAAAGAGACGCAACTTAAAATTAAAATGCAAAAACACACAGTCTTGTGTTAATGTGTTAATCCTAGTTTTATACTCAACCTTGATTTTGTCTCTGCAGCATGTTGGTGCAAGTGATAAAGTGAATAAGGTGCTTGTACTGTGCTTGAGTATCATTATTTTACAGTATGTTATTTAAGAATTCTACTCCGCTACATTTATTTGATAATTATATTTATTTGCAGACTCAGATTAATAATACAAAATATAATCAACAAATACATTTGGATGTATTGTTGTTGCTTAAGATTGTTAAGATTAAAAATGTAAGTGACAACTTTCACATTGCCTTCATTATAAGAAAAGTATGGAATTATTGATGCATTCATGTTTAAACATCACTTACATTTTGCAGCTGGTAAAGATGGAGCTAATTTTAATTACCTAATATACTGAGGGGGTGTTTGTTGTTGTAATGGAGCAATGAACCTTTGACTTTAAATTTAAGCTCATTGTTAAGCTGCCCGGCCAACAACTTCCAACGTACCAACTACCTGCTCAGCACAAAGCAGCAGACAGACAAATTTAGATACTGGCTGGTGAACACAGTGGAGCATTTAGCAGCTAAACAGACAGATATTTCCCTCAGGAGTTGGTAGAGACCAAAAACAGAGCGAGTGGAGAGTGAATATTGGACCTACGTTCACCAGGTGGCCAGAAACACGACTCTAAATCAATGCTAATCTTGTTCCGTAACTGCTACGTAACATATACATAGGCAGCTGTCTGCTAACAAGGCCAACATATCAACTCAAACAATGTGTCAATGTTGTGTTCACATTTTTTTCCACTGCTCCAAAGTGCCAAAAAGTATATTTGTTAAGTTTCTCTGACATGTGTGTTCACATGTCACCACTCCTGTCCAGTTTACTGTTAATGTGAGTCTTCATCATCTCCAGCTCCTCAACCCGTATACACTGACAAATCATTTCCTGCTCTGCTGGGAGTCCACGGCCAATGCTCTTATTACACCTTATTGATGCACAGTCGCAAATGATTCTCCTTTCAGCATCCAGACAAATGTTCTGCCATATGTCCCAACTGATCCTCCCCGACGAGTTAACAGTGATGTTTTAGAAGAAACATGAGCATCTGCAGCATCACTTAAGTTCTCCTATTAACCATTTATAAGCAGTGTACACATTTTTATTTTATTTTTATTAAGGTGCTCAGGTGCTACTGTATGTTTATATACTGCTTCTGAATGGTGGATAGGGGGAGTTACAGAGGCCAGATTGAGATCTTATTTTCTGATCTGTTTGAGATCTGAGTCTAAAAAAAAAACATCAAAAAGTATCTGAAAAGCAGCAATATTTGTAACACTGAAAATAACAAACATATTTTAAAACAGTGAGATTCAAAACCTGCTCCTCTGATGCTAATTTTAAGACATCACCGTAGACTTAATGATTGGCGTTTTTCATTATGTTCATATCTTATAGACTGAATAAATAATATCACAGCCGAAAGTTTGGTCAATAGAATAATCAATAATGAAAAACGACTGTTAGTCCCTACTCACAGCATCTCCCCAAATAGATGCATGGTTTACCTTTGTTCATATGCAGCGCTCTTCCAGATGTCTTAATCTACCACCTGTCAAAACCAATAAGAATTATTTATGTGTTTATTCATGAAACACAGAGGCTTAGTCTAATCTCTGGGGTCTCTGATCGGTTCTTTCTGATTCAGGATCAATGCATTTTAGCTGCTTAGTTTATCATGCATGGCAATATTAGACCAGTATTTGTTTGTGCATTTGACATCTAAAACAGGGAAACATGGAGGATATGGAGAATTATGAGAATGTAAACAGAATATGAACGCTTTAGGTGATAGATATGTTTGGCTAAATAAGGAATGTGTTAGATGGTGAACAGAGTAGTCATAGAAACCTGAGGTAGGGAAGCATTTATTGTTGTTTTGATATCACAGATTCCCATAAGAACGGCCAAATAGCAAACAATAGCTTGCTTGTGTATGTTTACCAATGCAGAAAGTGTTAGATGAAAAACAGCCCCGATGTGAGTGAAGGAAGCCTGTTGTTGCTTTGTATATGTGCCCCTCTCTGTATGTGTTGCTCGCTGCTCTTCAGTGAGCAGCAACGCCGCCTGCGGTGCACTAATTAGTACTATTAACACTACAGTCATTAATCATAAGTCTTCGCTGACAAGTGCAACTTACATATGGGAGAGTGGCAACGTAGTGAAAACCCAGCAGATGTTATGCGTGTAATGAGTTAGTCCTGATTCTTTGTGGAGCAGAAAAACAAACCTGGACAGTGAATCAGCAGCAGAAGTGAAACTTAATGGTGATGTTATTGGAGCTAATTTATTATCTTGTTGTTTGCCAAACATTGTATTCTTACATCACAGTCAGCCCGTGCTTCAGATTTATTTCAGTACACATTATGAAAATGCAGAATTTGTTTGGAATGAATACAAGGAGGTGGATAAGTTCATCTTTAATGCATTCTCCGTTGTTGGTTGTTAACTTATGATACTGCAGTTGCGGGGAGAGAATATTTGCTTTGCTGAATAAAACTTCAAATTTAAGTCTGAGGTTAAACTTCACAGAAAGTACTTCAGTCGCTGTCTCGCGCACATCTGACGAAACAGATGCTTCTGTTTTAATCAGTCCAGCTGTCCGTGCACGCCGCATAATGACAGAAGTTTCACTCGCATACATGCAACCTGAAGTTTTATGCACATAACTACAGTATGTAGAGTACTGTGCTTGAACTTATCCCGTGTAGACGCACAGATCAAACCAACAATGACCCTTCACCCTACTAACAAGTATTATCCAAAACCTGATATATCTTATTAATATTATAGCATTAGAGTATTATTATAATTATAGAACTCCATTATTGTTTGAACCTTTTAAAACGTATCAGTGATAAACACCTTTGCTCTGAGTCACATGTAGTTTATTTTGAGTCACTCATCTTTGGTGTCTCCATTTTTAAAATCCTCTGTAATGAGGTTAGAAAATCTCATTTGTTTCTTTTATTTTTTTCCCCCCTTCCAACAAAAAATGAGACTGTATTTAACTGGAGTGAAATTTTCTGCTCTCTGTGAACCACAGTCTTCAGTAATTGCATCTCACGGGATTTAGGCTTCATTTGTTGTCCGTTGAGGAGGCAGTATCTCCAGCAGAATACATAAAACAAACTGAAAGTGTCTCAACAAAAACAAACAAAATGTTTCTCTTTTTATAAACTGTGCACAACAAATCCTCCTTTTTTTTAGTAGTTTAGCTATTATCGTTTTATTCCATAACATATCTGCATTATAGACTCAGGATATAGAGTCAGGAATTTAAATGTGTGATCAAATGTACTCTATTTGGGGTCAAAAGACAAAAAAAGAGAAAAACTGCTTAGTGGTGAGAAATTCTTCTTCACTAGGTCAAGATATGATAGTTAAATTTTGTATTAATTTTCCTTGACACTGTTCTCTTATATGTGTGGCACCCACTGATAAGAACGTCTTTGGTGACAGGCTGTGTATCCGACACAGTGTGACTAGAGGAGATAGCAAAAAAATCAGTGTGCACAGCTGTGATTCCTCTGCTGGCCACAACGCTCTAATTAAAATGACACTTCCTTCGCTTTATTCAAAGTACAGTACGAGATCGTGCTCATCACTTTTAATCCTATTAAGATTTCTCTTTGTTCATTTTTAATCTGTAGGTGGACTCTGTTTGCCTCTAATCATGCGCAAGAGATTATTAATGGATATATGGAAGTTATCAAAGTCAGCAGCTATAGAGCGGGAAACAGATTACTCCTGGCTTCAAAGTGGCAGTTTATTTTTTTTAAACGTACAACAATGTATTCACACTTATTTGTCGCACTGAAGGTCACTCAGTACACCGGACATACGTCACACCAGGTCTTGAAAAACGAGAGGTTTTAGAAATGACTGTGACAAGCAGACAGAGACAGTTTTGTGCTTCTTGCTAATAATAAAGCTGTAAGTCTCATATTTTTACATTAACAATTTCCTTAAAACTCGGGTCTTATTTTTGTGCTTTTGGCCATAATTCCTATCAGTACTAATAATAAAGTTAATGGCTGAGATCTGGGAAGACAAGACAGTTTTTAAAAGCAGCACTTATTAATAAAAAGGGATGAAATGACTGTGTTGCGAGCCACAGAGGTATAACACAGCTTTGCTCCTCCCCTCAGCTCTATAGAGCGTTTTAGTGTCTTTTAGCTACTTGTTTTGGCTTTGATTCGCTCTCATCAGTGTTGTTTTATTCGTATTGCAGTATTTTTACACTGTGACTACTTTTACTCAAGTAAAAGTGAAACTCTTTCTACCACAATTTTACTAGTTTGCACTTTGTTACACTACTTATATATGTAAGATTTAAAATCTAAGTCGACAATAGTGAATGTATCTTTAAATGTAAAAATTTGATCAAAACTGAAAAACAACTTTTCTTCAATAACTTTCGTTGTAAATTATCTTTATAGTCTTGGCGTCCAATGTTGCCTTTACGACATATTATACCTTAATATATGTAGTATTCTTATCTGTTCATTGTCAGCTGAAACAAGTGATTTACAGTTTTTGTAGGGTTTACATTACTCTTGTATTTAGAAGGCATGGAACCAAAAGCAGTAATGTAATGGTACATTAACATGAGAAATCATCTTTGAGCCAATAAAACATATTTTTAACAAAGACAGAATAGTGTGAAATTACATATCTGAGCTTTTAAAATGCCCTAAAATGCTCATCTGCACAGTCAGCATCGCAAAATAGGAATAGAAATCCAGAGTAATGAGAAAGAGAGAGTGCCAGGGTGCTGCATGTCTCGACAGCAGATTAATGAGACCCTAACAGAATTGGATTTGGATATCAATGCTGGCCTACTGCTTAAACTGACATTAATTGCCACCTATTAGATTGGCTGTGCACCCCTGTATTTCAAAACAATCACCGCCATTGTGAGATTAGAAGAGAGAAGAGCGGGAGGCCAAGTGAGTGCTCAGAGCTGTATCATTTGTCAGTTGGTGAACTGGTGCTGTGTGGCAGCTTTTACAAACGTGTGTGTGCGTGTGTGAGAGAGAAAGAGAGAGAGGCAGAGAAAAAGAAATTGTTTAACCAACAGAACTCACTTCTGGCCCCTACAGGCTGCAAGGTTAACTGCAGCTCATAAAGACGTTGGACAGAACAGCTAACAAACCGGTGACATGAATTCAATCCAGGGTCCAGTTAATCACTTGTTCTGGACTCGACTGTACCACACAGTCTTCATCAGCAGACTGAGCCCAGTTGCTATGACGTGTATGTTCAAGTCTCTATGCTTCTCAGGACCTGTAGGACTATTATCTGTCCGTGTGATTATCAAAAGAGTTTAACAAAATCTGTCCCAGCATGAAATCTTATAGCATTTTGATTTCATTAGTAGTACACACGTATAACTAGTACATGTATTTCTGAATAATTTGACTTTATATTGTAAGATTTATATATCAACATAGTGCTCCAAGTTCTGAGATAATAAAAAGAAATATCTTTTTTATTTTTGTGTATCAGTTCTAACCAGCCAATCCCATCACCAGAACATTCTGAATTACATTGACATTTGTTAACTTTCACAACTCTAAACTCCATGCACTTACTTTATGCTTCACCACATACTGAGATTCTTGATGGACCACTACGACCTGCAAGCTAATCTTGTAGCATGCACCATAGACCATAGACGCACCATTATAGGACGTAGTATCTGTTGTGTCACCCATAGATTTCAAAGTGTGTGCTGGCTCTGTCCACTGCCATCCTGATCCTGCTGTTAATCTAAAAATGGGTGAAGCCTGGGTGCTCAAACAAGCCATCTGTAACAGCACCTATCTGTCAATCAATAATTATGCATAACTTTAAGCCTTAATGTAATTTGAACGGGTTATGAACAGAACAAAACTGTTTTTGTACCAGGCTATAAACATGTTTATTTCTGCAGTGAAGTTGGACATTTTAATCAGAATCAAAATCCGAAATCCAAGTATGATTTTACACATACAAGGAATTTGTTCTGGTGTCGTTGGTGCATGACAAACATTCTCTAAATATAAACTATTAAAAATAAAAAAACATAACAATATAAATATATATACACAGTAAAAAGTAAAAGTCAAAAGAGCAGTACAAGTCAAGTGTTCATAAATGTGCAAATGTTCACAGTAGTATTATAAATATGCAACTGTAGTATATTACAAAAGAAGTCCAAGCTGTTGTCTTTTCATTACAATGGTATTGAGCTGTTTCTCTTAATGTTATTTCTTAGACATTCTAGCTGCTGCTTTTGCTGGAAGTAAGACTTGCACATTACTGGTATATTAATGCAGAAATAATAAATCTAATTATATTGAAGAGATGGTTAATTGTGGTTAAATTCTTTTGCATAGAAGTATGCATTTGTATGCACGTTCATGAGGTTCAGAGTGAGAGGGGCTTAATTGGAACTCCCTTTTCAAATGTAGTGCACCGATCACATTTGAATCAAAACCTGTCAAAAAAGAAAAATAATGAGCTTTGTTACATTTTTCCCTGTCTATGAACAGCCACTACTACTTTTTCCATGTACAGTTGTACACTGATAGCCTAGTGACAACTTCAATGGTCTCCATCGGTCATGTGATCCTTGCAAGTCTTAGCAGTTCGCCTTGAGTTTCCTCATTAAGGGCACACAGCTTCCTTCAACAGCACTGAACATTGGCACTGGATGTAAATCGTGAGGAGCAGTATCATCTAACATGGATAGAATTCCCAGAGATACTGGGCTGACTACCCTGCAGACTATGAGGCCAATTTTGGGTTTATCCCCACAGGAGCATGAATGTTCTCAGCCATTAGCCTGTTTATTAGGTTATAAGATTCTTGGGTTGACTTTCTGAGCTGAGGAGGTGTCAGAGGAAAGCACATGTTCAAAATGGAAAAGGTTCGTCCTCTGCAGATGAAGACTGTGCACAGAAGATTTTATTCAATCCATCTGTCTCATTAGTTTCATGTGCAAATAAAGATTTTAGCCCGATGATGCTCAATGGGAGGTCTGGACCACCAAAAATCAATAGGAATAATCCTCAGGGCACCATGACTTGCCTGTGCCAAATTGCAGTGGTCATTGCAGTTGTCAAGATAAAAGTGGGCAGACAGACAGAAAGACAGACCAGGCTAAGCAGCAGACATAACCATCATTAGGCTCTGCTGTTAGTGGGGCTAAAATGTCACTCCAGCAGTCATTTTGCATTTCTTTGACAGTAATCACTGAAAATAGAACAAGTGTTTCATTTGTCTTTCTTTCTCTCTCTTTATTTTCTCTCTCCCCCTCTATACCTCTTTCTCTTACTCCCAGAGTAATTGATATGATATGAGTGCTGGCAAGTGTAATCTTCTTTTAATTAAAACCTGCCGCTGGCACAGGCTTCAGACTTGATAGTGACTTACGGCTCTCTTCCCCTCTCCTCATTTTTCTTCTTTTCTTCTATCATCTTATTTTTCTTCTCTCGCTCCTCCAACTTTGGCTCCCTCATCGTTCTCTTGTTATCTTACACTCAACTCTTTCCTTTAACCCTTTACTTCGTGCCTCTCTTCTTATCATCTACTTGATCTACTTCTCACATCCTTTGTTTCCTTTTTGTTTTTCCTCCTCCAATTTTTCTTCTCCCCTGTCGATTCTTTCTCTCACACTGCAGTCCCACCACCATGAAGAGGAAAAGAGAGCCCTCAGCCGGGAAATCATCGTCCTCAACAACCACCTCATGGAGGCGAAGATCACCATCAATAAACTCAGAGAGGACAACGTGAGTGCCCAGGGCTACATCATGTAATATGGGCTCCCACAATATCTGAGCTTTTGGTATGATGGGACTCCACTTGAGGACATGCCCAGCTTATATTTCGCCTGCAGCCCCTCAAATCTTAAGCAGTAGCCTGGGGCGTTCGGTGTTACAGAGATTTGGGGTGGTTGGTTTCCTTGCCTGGTCAGTAACCCGACCTTGTTAGCACCAAAACAACAGTTGGCTTGGAAAACTGAAATGACAACTCTTTAAAAAAGCATTTTTTTTCCTCTGATGGAAACATGTTGTCCTGTACCGCTGGCAGCAATCTCTGTGAACCCACTATTGCTAAATGTTTTATATCATCCAACATCCTGTATATTTGTGGTTCAAGCAGCCACAACAGATAGAGGAATTAACTCTAAGCCAGAGGGTGTTTTATAGTGATTATACTGAAATCAATGGGCATCCTCAGGCCTGCCAGAATTCGGAGCCCTGGCCTAGCGACGTGGATCTGAGCTCGGGGGCATGTGGCAATTGGAACGCCTCACTTTTTCCAAAGTGATTTTACTGGTATTTCTACTGGGGGATCCAGGTCAGGTTAGGTTATTTTCTGTCTTTGGTCTATGGCAGTTTTTAGCACTTCTGAGCTATAGAGTATTTTGACAATCCCCTCAGATCCAGCCAGGCTGATTGGAGTCAAGGTTCATTTTGAGTGGGAGTAGAATTTGTCCCATCAGAGTCGGAATCGAGGCAGAAATGTCCTCCGGCGGGCAAGCTTTGAATTTACTGCCTATAACCCTAAAATAACCTTTCAAATGTGTCATGCCTGAGACCTAAATGTATGACATTTGTATTACTTATGATCGACGAAACCATTTAATCTACAACAGGTTATTATGATGGATAGATTACCGAACAGACCTACGACGCACAGACCCAGGGGCCCCAAGGGCCCTTTGTCTCATAATCTGTCCCTGCTTCTTATTAGACCGAATGAATACCAGGTTTATACAAAGCCTCAAGAAAACTGTCACTACTCCATTCACATCGTCAGAAGTGAGTGGTCACCTTTTGTGCCCTCATTTAAAATATATACAGCATGTTGAGATATCATCATAAGACTTCACAAAAACTCTAGCTCAGACTGTAGTGGGAAGATACAAGATATACAAATGAAAAATACACCTGGTGAAATAATATAGCTGAAAAAAACGTGTTTATTAAAATTAAACTCCATCAACTTCAATGGATGAATTTGTTCCATTCATTTGGCGGGTCACTAAATCAATGAATTGCCTAATGCAGTAGGCTACTTATCCTGATTTTCCAATAGAAAACAGCCCATAATGTATGCTACATATTCTGTGGTGTTTTACACATTTTCTCATTATTCGATAATTGTTATCATCATCGCCATGCCAGGCTTTTTGTTTTGTTTCCCCATGACCATTTTTAAATACCCCATAAATAGTAAATTGATATTTTGTATTCTTAGATTTGTTGTTGCTATGGCACCATTACCATTATAATTACCAGTATAATTATTTTCTCCAGAAGTCCCCCATAATTACTAAATAATTAGACCACAATTAAAATGCTGTAATTTAAAGCGTTACATTTTTTTTTTCCCAGAGGGTGTTCAAACATAATTGCCCTCAGTCAAAAGCTTACTTGAACCATCAGGCTGCCAAAACGAACAAGATTTGAGTATGACTTGAGTGATTGAGGATAATCTTTCTGCCTCTTACAGGACCTGTACAGGAAAGACTGCAATCTGGCAGCCCAGCTACTGCAGTGCTCCAAGTCTCACTACAGAGCACACAAGATGTCTGAGGTGAGCTCTCCAACACTGCTGCATTAATGTGTCAATTTGAATCTGTGCTGCACTGAAAAGGTTTGCTGAGATGGGCTTTAAAATTAAGTTTAAATCACTTGTGAAAAAAAAACAACAACCTAGAATTGCAAAATGTTACTTCCAGATAAAAGCAGATTGAATTAATCCACAACAGCAAAAAAGCTGTCAAAATTGAGCAGCTTGATCAGGGATTATTATTATTTTTTAAGATATTTTTTGGCCTTTTCAAGTGTATTTGATAGAGACAGACATGTAGCAAAGGGCCGCAGGTTGGATTCAAACCCTGGGCTGCTACAGCAAGGACTGAGCCTTTGCTGGGCTGCTACAGCAAGGACTGAGCCTTTGTACATGGGTCGAATGCCATCTGAGCTAATCGACACCCCCAACGTCATACATTTTCTCATTGTGGGTATTTTACAGGCTGAAAAAGTAAAAAAAAAAAAAAGAAATGCACCCCTCAAGCTC
>NC_040034.1:8958280-9014080 GCF_000972845.2 Larimichthys crocea | reverse complement strand
TATCTTAAAAAAATAATAATAATCCCTGATCAAGCTGCTCTAATTTTGACAGCTTTTTTGCTGTTGTGGATTATTCAAACTGCTTTTATCTGGAAGTAACATTTTGCAATTTTAGGTTTTTTTTTTTTTTTCACAAGTGGTTTAAACTAATTTTAAAGCCATCTCAGCCAACCTTTTCAGTGCAGCACAGATTCAAATTGACACATTAATGCAGCAGTGTTGGAGAGCTCACCTCAGACCTCTTGTGTGCTCTGTAGTGAGACTTGGAGCACTGCAGTAGCTGGGCTGCCAGATTGCAGTCTTTCCTGTACAGGTCCTGTAAGAGGCAGAAAGATTATCTCAATCACTCAAGTCATACTCAAATTGATGTTTTTGGCAGCCGAGGTTCAAGTAAGCTTTGCTGAGGGCAATTATGTTGAACACCCTCTGGGAAAAAAAAAAATGTAACGCTTTAGATTACAGCATTTTAATTGTGGTCTAATTATTGTATATTATGGGGGACTTCTGGAGAAAATAATTATACTGGTAATTATAATGGTAATGGTGCCATAGCACACACAAATCTAAGAATACAAAATATCAATTTACTATTTATGGGGTATTTAAAATAATGGTCATGGGGAAACAAAACAAAAAAGCCTGGCATGGCGATGATGATAACAATTATCGAATAATGAGAAAATGTGTAAAACACCACAGAATATGTAGCATACATTATGGGCTGTTTTCATTGGAAAATCAGGATAAGTAGCTACTGCATTAGGCAATTCATTGATTTAGTGACCCGCCAAATGAATGGACAAATTCATCCATTGAAGTTGATGGAGTTTATTTTAATAAACAGTTTTTTTCAGCTATATTATTTCACCAGGTTATTTTTCATTTGTATATCTTGTATCTTCCCACTACAGTCTGAGCTAGAGTTTTTGTGAAGTCTTATGATGATATTCAACATGCTGTATATATTTTAAATGGGGCAAAAGGTGACCACTCCACTTCTGACGATGTGAATGGAGTAGTGACAGTTTTCTTGAGGCTTTGTATAAACCTGGTATTCATTCGGTCTAATAAGAAGCAGGGACAGTTATGAGACAAAGGGCCCTTGGGGCCCCTGGGTCTGTGCGTCGTAGGTCTGTCGGTAATCTATCCATCATAATAACCTGTTGTAGATTAAATGGTTTCGTCGTCATAAGTAATACAAATGTCATACATTTAGGTCTCAGGCATGACACATTTGAAAGGTTATTTTAGGGTTATAGGCAGTAAATTCAAAGCTTGCCCCGCGGAGGACATTTCTGCCTCGATTCGACTCTGATGGGCACAATTCTACTCCCACTCAAAATGAACCTTGACTCCAATCAGCCTGGCTGGATCTGGGGTTGTCAAAATACTCTATAGCTCAGAAGTGCTAAAACTCCATAGACCAAAGACAGAAAATACCTAACTGACCTGGATCCCCAGTAGAAATACCAGTAAAATCACTTTGGAAAAAGTGAGGCCTTCCAATTGCCACATGCCCCCGAGCTCAGATCCACGTCGCTAGGCCAGGGCTCCGAATTCTGGCAGGCCTGAGGATGCCCATTGATTTCAGTATAATCACTATAAAACACCCTCTGGCTTAGAGTTAATTCCTCTATCTGTTGTGGCTGCTTGAACACCAAATATACAGGATGTTGGATGATATAAACATTTAGCAATAGTGGGTTCACAGAGAATGCTGCCAGCTGGTACAGGACAACATGTTTCCATCAAGGGGAAAAAATGCTTTTTTAAAGAGTTGTCATTTCAGTTTTCCAAGCCAACTGTTGTTTTGGTGCTAACAAGGTCGGGTTACTGACCAGGCAAGGAAACCAACCACCCCAAATCTCTGTAACACCGAACGCCCCAGGCTACTGCTTAGATTTGAGGGGCTGCAGCGAATATAAGCTGGGCATGTCCTCAAGTGGAGTCCCATCATACCAAAAGCTCAGATATTGTGGGAGCCCATTACATGATGTAGCCTGGGCACTCACGTTGTCCTCTCTGAGTTTTTGATGGTGATCTTCGCCTCCATGAGGTGGTTGTTGAGGACGATGATTTCCCGGCTGAGGGCTCTCTTTTCCCTTCCATGGTGGTGGGACTGCAGTGTGAGAGAAAGAATCGACAGGGGAAGAAAAATTGGAGGAGGAAAAAAAAAAGGAACAAAGGATGTGAGAAGTAGATCAAGTAGATGATAAGAAGAGAGGCAGGAAGTAAAGGTTAAAGGAAAGAGTTGAGTGTAAGATAACAAGAGAACGATGAGGGAGCCAAAGTTGGAGGGCGGAGAAGAAAAATAAGATGATAAAGAAAAGAAGAAAAATGAGGAGAGGGGAGAGAGCCGTAAGTCACTATCAAGTCTGAAGCCTGTGCCAGCCGGCGGTTTTAATTAAAAGAAGATTACACTTGCCAGCACTCATATATATCAATTACTCTGGGAGTAAGAAAAGAGGTATGAGGGGGAGAGAAAAATAAAGAGAGAGAAGAAAGACCAATAAAAACACTGTTTCTATTTTCAGTGATTACTGGCAAAGAAATGCAAAATGACTGCTGGAGTGACATTTAGCCACTAACAGCAGAGCCTAATGATGGTGATGTCTGCTGCTTAGCCTGGTCTGTCTTTCTGTCTGTCTGCCCACTTTTTCTTGACAACTGCAAGAATGACCACTGCAATTTGGCACAGGCAAGTCATGGTGGCCCTGAGGATTATTCCTATTGATTTTTGGTGGTCCAGACCTCCCATTGCACTCATCGGCTAAATCTTTTTTGCACATGAAACTAATGAGACAGTTGGATTGAATAAAATCTTCTGTGCACAGTCTTCATCTGCAGAGGACGAACCTTTTCCATTTTGAACATGTGCTTTCCTCTGACACCTTCTAGCTCAGAAAGACCCAACCTAATAAACAGGCTAATGGCTGAGAACATTCATGTCTCTGTGGGGATAAACCCAAATTGGCCTCATAGTCTGAGGGTAGTCCGCCCAGTATCTCTGGGATTCTTTCCATTTAGATGATACTGCCCTCACGATTTACATCCAGTGCCAATGTTCAGTGCTGTTGAAGGAGCTGTGTGCCCTTAATGAGGAAACTCAGCGAACTGCTAAGACTTGCAAGGCAAGGATCAAATGACCGATGGAGACACATTGAAGTTGTCACTAGGCTATCATGTACAACTGTACATGGAAAAAGTAGTAGTGGCTGTTCATAGACAGGGAAAAATGTAACAAAGCTCATTATTTTTCTTTTTTGACAGGTTTTGATTCAAATGTGATCGGTGCACTACATTTGAAAAGGGAGTTCCAATTAAGCCCCTCTCACTCTGAACCTCATGAACGTGCATACAAATGCATACTTCTATGCAAAAGAATTTAACCACAATTAACCATCTCTTCAATATAATTTGATTTATTATTTCTCCATTAATATACCAGTAATGTGCAAGTCTTACTTCCAGCAAAGCAGCAGCTAGAATGTCTAAGAAATAACATTAAGAGAAACAGCTCAATACCATTGTAATGAAAAAACAACGCTTGGACTTTTTTGTTATACTACATTGCCATATTATAATACTACTGTGAACATTTGCACATTTATGAACACTTGACTTTTACCTGCTTTTTTTGGCCTTTTCAAGTGTATTTGATAGAGACAGACATGTAGCAAAGAGCCGCGGGTCGGATTCAAACCCTGGGCTGCTACAGCAAGGACTGAGCCTTTGTACATGGGTCGAATGCCTGATACCATCTGAGCTAATCGACACCCCCAACGTCATACATTTTCACATTGCGGGTATTTTACAGGCTGAAAAAGTAAAAAAAAAAGAAAAAAAAGAAATGCCCCCTCAAGCTCTTTAATGCATCAGTAGATAAAGGTATAGAAATACAGCCTACAATTAGAAAGAGAATACAGAGGTGCACAATTACAATCAGGAAATATCAAAGAATACATAAATAAGCCAAGAAAATGGCCAAGCATTAAGAACCCAATTTCAATACTTGATAGTTTTTGATACTCAACACTTCAGACAAAATTGGCATTCAGAATGAATTAAGGTTCAGTGTCCAACCCATGACGGGATCAGCATTTCTCCACCAGTGTTTTATTCCTGGCTGTTTGGAAATGACAAGAATACTTTATAAAAACCTAACTGTTAACTGAATACATTTAAATAATACTGAATTAAGGGGAGCAGTGTACATTACAGAGAACTTGGATCTCAGTATTACTAAGTTATGGGCTCCAACCCTAAGCTTGATGGAAAAAGCAACGCCATAAATCATTGATGTCACTGATTTGGTGCTGTATATAATTAGTGTACCAGCAAACAAATTCTTAATGCATCATTTCTGTACTGGAGAGAGGTTACCCATGTTGTGTCGGTGTACTATTAAAAGCCTTGGTGAGTGGTTTTCACAATAAGACGCTCATGGCCTCTTCAGTCTGTCACTGATTAAGTTCTGCTTTCTCAAGTACCATCTGCCTGCATCCTGGCTATGCATAATGAATGAATGAAAGAAAATCTGGACTGAGATGAGATCTGATGCACAAAAGAATAAGATTTATACTGTCAGAAGGGGCTGAAAACTACCTGAGATACAAATACAAGTGTGTGTTTGTCTATTAAATCTTACCTGAGATACAAATACAAGTGTGTGTTTGTCTATTAAATCTTCATTTATGATTATGATTATGGGTTTTATTGAGTGGCTGTAAGTTGCTAGAATGACTAAAATATTAAGTGCTGGTTCCATCATACACCATTAAACCACTTATCTCAATAAATGGAGCAAGACCTGTAGACGTGTATGCTGTCACGTGGATTCAAACCGCAAAACTGTGTGACTGTTAATTAAGATTTGCTTGAGATAGTAGCAAATGCTGAGCTAGCTCATTTGGAGCACACATTGTATATTATCTTGTACCCCTCCTCGCCACAGCCTCACCTACTTTCCATCTCTATTCCCCCTTGAGAGAGGCAGAAGCTGCTAAAAATAACCCGCATCTTTTAAGTCGGGTTATTTTATGCCGAGGCGAGCTTCTATTTCTTAACAAAGCCAAGTCAGTATTTCATCTTTTTTTTTTTTTCTATTCCCAGCTGGAGACCCAGAGCACTGGTTTAATTTGAATCTAAGCCGTTCCCTGTGGAACTGATATGTGTTTGATGGTAGACAGAATAAAGACACTGAGTAAAAAGACGGGGGGAGAGAGAGAGGGAAATAAGGCTTTTTGGTTGAGAAGGCAGCGGAGCAAAAGGAGAAAGATGAAAGGATAAAGAAAGTGAGGAAAAAAGTGTGGCAGGAACAGTTCATACTGACCCTGACCAGCTTTAATAGGCACAAAGAACCAGTATGTAACTGACAGAAACAGCTTTCTCAGACAGGAGCCAATCAAACAGATTATATGTATGGTTGTCTGCCTGTGTTTGTTGGAGTGAGACAGCAAGAGAGGGAGAAAGATCAATAGAGAGAGACGGACAAACAGATCAGAGAAAAGACAGAAGGATAAAAATATTATGTGTCCAAAAAAATATTTATTTTATTCATGTGTCCCTCCAAATGACAAAGCTGAGATAAGTACAGACACATATAGTAAAAGAAAAGGGACGTGTTGGAAGAAAAGCAAACAAATAAATAAATAAAGATTGTGTGCAGCAGTTTTCTGACAAGTTCATTAGAGAGGCCAAGTACTGCATTTCCCCAGAGATGCACAAACAGGTCTGGACTGTGTGAGCTCTGTGAGAATGAATTGCTTTCTAAACCAGAACTATAGATTAAAATCCTTGAGGGATGACTCTAAAAATACATTCAGTGCAAACAGAGAAAGCTCAGAATATGTTGGAGGAAGATATTCAAGTTGGCTCTATAAATAATTAAGAAACAACTGCTGAGGAATTTCAATTGTAACATCACTGTTTTGTTTTTATTCCCTGCCTTCATTAAGCTCATTTTATATCTTGGTGTGTCTGTCTTCCTGGTCTTAGCTACCATTGGATTTCCAGCAACGCATCAGTTCCCACATTGAGAAACATAATCGGGGTAGCGGAGTCACCATGGCAATGTGCCACTCCAATTACTCCGATGCAGTGCCAACATCCCTAATTGCCAAGGTCTTGGAAAAACCGGAACCAGGAAGCAGTTGTCCTGTAACTCGCTCGCCCAGCCCGCAACCGCAGGATGGAGACTTTCTTACAGGAAGAGGAAGCACTGATCACCTGAACCGCCGCATTTCGTATAAGTCTTCTGACCTGTACTGCAGCGATACGGCACTCTACTGCCCTGAGCGATGGCAAGATACAGAGCGCAGGCAGAGTGTCGACCTCCACGGCACCAGCCTGCTCCAGCTTCACGCCCAGAACTCCACTGACAGCAACCCAGATGAAGAGGCCTACCACTCTGGAAGTTTCTCCCACCATGAGGCTCCATCCTCCTTCCAACACCATGAAGAGTTTGGCGCTGGCAGCCTCCCTGCATCCAGTTCCTACTCTAGCTTCAGCCTCGCATCGGACGAGAAGGGAGGAGTTAGTAGTGGTTGTGGGCGCACTGCCACCAGCACCTTATCCTCTTCTCACCAGGGTCTCTATATGGATTGGCGAGAGAGTGGCAGTGGGGACTATGGGCGCAAAGGCATGTCCCCTTATGAAAAAGACAACGCGAGCTTCCCCAAGTCGCTCAGCATCCAGCACATGGTGATCCCAAGGAGCCCGCAGAAGGGCACTTCACCAGCTTACACAAGGACGGCTTCATGCTTCAGTGAACCATACCATTCCAGCACCCCCCGCCTGGCCTCCTCTCACAGCATGGGGTCCACAACTGGACTGGGCCAAGCTCGTGGAGGGGCTCTGGACAGCCGAGGTGAGATCCAAGTCCCTGAGGATGACCTAAGCAGCCGCTGGAGACAGCTCAGTGTGGAAGACATCAACACGTTCTCATCTTCCTACCGTGATATCACAGGGCGGGTCTCTCCGTACAGTTTCTCTGAGCGCCACTTTGCCATGGGCCCCTCCAGTAAGGTCAAGGGGTCCCTCTACAGCAGCTTCCAAGAAGGAGATGACGTCTTCCACAGTCGCGTGCTGGACCAGTGTTTTGCTGTGAGTTCCCCTTCGCCCAGCCGCAGCCCAAAACCTATGGAGCACCGTAAGCAGGAGAAAACTTCTGTTCTGTACAGAGCCAAGGATGACAGTCAGGACTCCGAGTGCAGTCTGTTCCTCTCAGGGAGCTCTAAAGAGAAGGAGAGCAGTGGGGGAGCCATGGCAGCAAGCAGCTCTAAGAAGGACTATGTAAATCTGAGCGCGGACAGCTCGGCTGAGTCCTTACACCAAAGCTCCCTCGAAGCCTCAAGTCTTCAACACTACCCCGCCCCTAGGCCGATCGTCCGGCCTCGCCCGAGCTCCAGCTCCGCTCTCAGTGTCGGCCCCGCACTGCCAAAGAAGACCTCTCCAAGATACCAAAAATTTGGCAGCACGGGACTGACCAGAAAGGACAGTTTGACCAAGGCACAGCTGTACGGGACACTGCTGAACTGAGCGGAGGGGAAAAGAGAGCTTTTCATTTTATGCATGATGATGATGATGATGATTCCTAACTTACTGTACTGTATGTCTCAAAAGCTCCCTGCAGCAAACACATACTTGGTGTTATGGGGTATTAAGATGTTGTTGTTTTATGTATCTCTTAGCCAAGGCACGTTTCATGCAGTCTGCAACACTTTTTCTATTGTATGTCATGCAATGGTGTAGCTACCTAAGACCAGCTAATCACTATGTTTTTATTTCATTGATAATTAGAGCCACCGGGATCGAACCACGTTGTCTAAGAAATATGACACAGACCCGGCTACATGGACGTACTGTGCTATTGCTCTTTTTTTGGTGTTAAGTACTGTTAGTAAAACCAGCAAAAGACCATTAATTCCTGCTCTAATATATACGATATAGATAATGGACTAAAGCGTCTAAAGTGTAATAGGGTGGCTTAATTACACACGTTAAGGAGAGGGAGGTTTATCCATTTTGTATAGTGGACCCTGCTGACTGCAAGCTGTTAAAAAGCCTTACTCATTCTCTATTTTCTCCTAATGCATGCTGTATAATGCATATAAATACGATAGAAAAAAACACATTTCCACCTACAAACACCACTTACTAAAAAGGATGTGTTAATAAAATGAATTGGCTAAACAAAAGATGTAAAAAAAAATAAAGTATTTTATTCAAATGCCATATAATATTTATAGCAGGTGAGAGTTCCTTTCTGATGCTCGGGAAACTTAAAAGTCCCAGATTTTGTTTGATGGAAGAATAGCTTGCCAGTTGATTGAACTGAACAGAAAGATTTCTAGCGTTACTCAGCTGGAGTTTTCTTATTTTTGTATCAAAATGAGATGAAATCTGAGGCTGTACTGCACAGTAGTTACGCTCATACCAGGACACTTGTGAACTTGCCTTAATCCTGTTCAGTGGACAGAATGGTCTCCTTTACAGCATCAAACAAATGTGTACATACTGTATATCTGCTGTATTGTTACTGTACGTATACACTACTGTTACTGTTCTTCCTGTCAGACATAACACACATACAACCAGTTTCTTGGAAAAGGATTAAGTATGTTCTTACACTAGGACAGAACTCTTACACTTCTCAGTTTCTCCCTTGAAACTTGTTTCGCTTCGAGACAAGGAAGCTTAATCGCTGTCTGAAAATCTGGCACGAGCACAGCCAAATTTCTACTCTGATACAAACTCTTTAAACACTGTTGGCACTAGTTGCACAAACCAAAACAAAAAGTGCTGGATCTTTTAGTTTTTCGGGGAGAGATTAATTGGTAAATTTTCCAGGCAAGCTGGCAGCTCTGCAATGTATGCACAAAAAGGGTCATAGTTAAGCGATTAAAGACGAAAATGTACAGTCAGTGTGTTGTTTTTAAACCAGCATGCTCGATTAGGCTGTTTTAGAGAAAACACTGTGAAAATAGACGAAGCCTGTATATACATACGTACATAGAAAAGTGGCAAAGACATGCTGTCCTGTTGGCGATTAAACTAATTAAAATAAAACCCTGCCTTATGTTAAGAAAAAAGTTACAGAAAAGTTGTCCTGCTGCCCCACAATCATGCCACCATCTGATACTCTTACTAGTACAGATGTGGACAAAACGACAATGCTTCAACATCTGTGAGCCCTTTGGCAGGATAGATGTTGAAGGATTCCTTCCTGCCCGCGTGGCTCCATAGATCTGAGAGGAATGGCGACAGGGATAAGCTACATAATGGGAACTCAGCTTTGCCCTCGAGTTAGTCATGAATAGATTTTTTTCTGGAAGGCCATGCTTCTATCTCTCCCTTTCCTGCAGATCTGAGAACTGGCTTAAGGCTGTTTCAAGGATTACAAAACCGCATCTGTTCTTTTTTGACCTTTGTCATGTTCATGAAGGTGAAACCGCTCCACACACAGGCCACAAAAAGTCTCTAATCATGCTCTCATTTGGTATAATGTTTAATTATCTAAAGGGTTGAAAAGGTTTTGAATTCAATTTAACCAATGTACAGAGAGTTTGAGAGGATATACGGTATTTTTGTGTTGTGGACATAATGTATAAAAAGAGATATAGATGATGAGATACACAATTGTTATTACACTATGACTATTTTTTATCCAGTTTCATTTGATGTTATATTTATCGAATGTTTTGACCCTGAATGAAGAGGCTGAAGTGGTTCTGTCCTGTCCTACCTCCAGCCCTGTTCCAGGAACAACAGGCCAGCTGTCTAAATGTCACCATGTTTGTCTGTCTGATGCATGGTTATATATTTTTGCTGTATGTTTATTTACTTAATAAAGATGGGTGTTGGGAAATGCGTCATGTTTGTTTTACTTCGCAACATCATCTCTCCTGAAAAGGCCCTCAGGTGTTCATCCTGATTTATAGCCTGATTTTAAACTTTATTCTTCTAGCATTTTTACTATTTTGCAGCTTTATTGTTTCATCCTCTCTAATTTGTTTTGACGTTAATGATCCTCTGTATATGATAAACACTGAAAACACAGAGGGGCTACAAACAGCACATCCATCCATATGATTTGGCTTTACAGATCACTCAGTGGTCGTTTACGACAATAATGATGTCAATTTAACGATTATTAATTACAGTGTAAACAACCTCAGGGGCTAGAAAGAGTACTGAGCTCTCAGTGTATTTCAAGTGCTGTTCTACTAGATACTGAATAAAGATCACAAGCATCTGTGTGCACTTCACCGCTCTGCCGCTGACTGGCAGGATTTTGGAAGAACCTGGCAATGTTTTGACAGTTGTCTGCATACTTTTTTAGTTCTCTGGTTGTCTCTCTGTGATGCTCTAAACTGTCAGCGAGAACGGAAATGTCACATCAGAGCCAGCGTGAACAAAAAAAGGCACAAAAGGAAAGTGACGTGCAGAATATGGAATGAAAAACACGACTGATTAGACCCCAAAAGATTCTTTTTTTTAAACGAACATGATGATAACGGTGAGTCCCCAGCTGTTTTTGGAGTGGAAAGCTGACTATGTGTGCAGCTAGACCTCTTTCCCAACCGCCTACCAGTCTGATAAAACACATAACAATATTTAACTCTTTGAACTGTAACTTTCTTTGATGTTACACAGTGCAACTTTCCCTGATTTCAAGATGTTAAAACAACATGAGAGGGGTCAAATATGAACATACTTACAGTAAGATTTAATTATACAATAGTGACTGTTGTTCTTGTGCCAGTTTATGTTCATTTCCATGGAAAGACAAGAAGATGTGGGTGGTTTTTAAAACAATAAAGAAAAGGTTTCATGGATAGATCATTGGCTGACTTCCAGCTTTTTTCGCCAAGTGCTTATCATCTTATGCCAAGTGATTATGGGAGATAAAAGTCTTGAAGACGGATGTGCATATGAGATTTCAGTTAAATATAGTCCTGTTTAATTCATCCAGCCTGCTATTGTACATCTACTATAACTTTTATTTACTTGTCCATTCACTGTCCTTAGTGCCACACCTTAATCTCACCAGCCCAGTCGCAGGTGGCCGCAGTTGCAGGGAGGACAGGATGCTGGGACACACCCAGGCAGGGGTGGTTGTGCGCGTGGAGGGTGTGCAGCGAACGAGCGTTGTGGTAATCATAGAAGTGAGCGGAGCCGGTGGAGCTTCCTGAGGCGAGGATAGTTCCATCCAGAGAGAACTCGCACTGCACGGCGTATCCCTCCACCTAGAAACGAGGATGCACGCGTTAGTCAAGATGCATTCACTTTCCACCGAGAGCCATGTTCACGTTAGCATAATAAGATGTCAGCATAATGTGTGATCCAGCTGATTGCAGACTTGGGTGACTTAAATGTTAGAAAAAGCACACGCGTGATCGAAAAGTTGCTGATTCAATCGGTGAGGAGGAAAAGAGCAGTGCTTGCCTCTGCCTTATTATTACCAACAGGGTGCCCTTGAGAAAGGCACTTAAACCCCCCACACTGCTCCAGGTGAGTGGTTGCGACTGAGCGCCTTCCAGGTATCGATGTGTGACTGGATGTTCCAGGAAAAATGCATTAATGTTCGGGGATTTTACTGTGGTTTAGAGCTGGGCCGTATGACAGTAGAAATGTTCTCACTTTCTAGAGAAGGAGCCTCTCTGGTTGTATCAGATTTGTGTAATTGAATTCACTCAATTACAGTAACAGACGTTTTAATGTGGGTATTTAATCTGTTAACTGTTTCTCAATTAAATTTCCAGGAAATATAATATATCACAAATTGGAATATATTGAGAGGGTAATATAAATACATAATTAAGACAACATAATAACATAATTAAGACAACATAATAACATAATTAAAATGAGCAAATTGACTAATTAAATCCTGAGTAAATAAATGTATAAAATATATCCTCCTTTACTGTGTATACTATGTATAAAGTTGTGACTGTATTATAATAAAAGTGTTTCAAAGGTGAAATTTTATGCCAAAAAAAACTTCAACTTTGGAAGTTAACCACTTGATTCATCTAACTCAGAATGCCAAGGACTCATATTAGCTTAAGAAATTGGTATTTTTGGCATTGATAATCAAGTATAAAATAACGAATGTGTGATACACTGACTGCTTGCCAACACTTGTACTCTGTTAGAAGTGTTTGCTTCGAAGTTGTATAAATAATAAAGAAAACATGAGAAAGATTCAGAAATGCGATGTCTTTTCTGGGATGTCCTGTTCTGTGTTCTGTTTTGTAGATTTGAAATGTCTTTTGCACCTCAATGAAACCAACAATGGTAAAACAAAAACAAAACAAAACAAGAAACAATAAAGCGGATTCCAGTTCAGTATGATTTCAGTAATACCTGACAGCCATCTTCTGTTTGTGTCCCTCAGTATTGTATTATACTGAGTGCGTTTGTTTTGGGGGAAGGTGCTGTAGAAGAAACACTGCAGGCTACGGATCTACTGTACATGTCAGCTGTGTGTTGTATAGCTTACAATGAGTGTTTCATCTGTGTGTGTGTGTACATGTTTAGTCTCCTCCCTTTGCAGTTTTGTGTGAATTCGCTGAACTTGTTTGTGTGTGTGTACATTCTGTATTGATCAGGTCTGCGTAACCACCTCCCACCCCAACTCAACCCACCCTCGAGGCCACAGTTGTTACTGACCTTGTGTCCTTCGTATCGCCGCCTCTTGTTCATCCTATAGGGCTGCTGGGAGGAGAACACTGCCACGTAGTTCCCATTGGTCTGGGCGACAAATGACTCCTCCAGGGGGTGTAGAGCGAGGCTTGGGCATGTGTAGCGCTCCTGGTAGCCGAATGAGCGAAGGGGAAAAATCCACACGGGACATTGATTCATAATTTGACCTTTTTTTGTTTTTAACCATGAGCTGCTATTTTGAAAATGTTCAGCAGGTGGATAAAGTAACAAACGCTTCATAATATAATACAATCAATCTGTTGAAGGCATTTCCGAGCTCACAGTTTTTGCCGTTGTATTGGATTGGATTAGTCCATCCTTTCTTACATATTAAGAGTAGGATGAAGAATTTACAAGACTCCTGAGACCTCAATGTGCAGAAACACTGATTCAGGTGTGAGAATTTATTCAATACCAAAAAAAAGGCACAAAGGTTATTAAAATCACATTTTTTAAAAAAGATATAGTGCACACTTCCTCCAGCACCTTGTAACTGTCAAAATATGCCAGTTCCACATGCCTCATTACCAGCTTGTTTCAGCTTCCCAAGGAGTGTAACCTTAAATGGGAAATGTGATTAGCCAGTTAAAATTCAAACTGCTTTTAAGCCTTTTTGCTGGGTGCCAATCAGTGCTGTATTTATTCAGAGGCTATTCTTTCCCCCCCTTATTAGCGTTTAGGTTTTCGTACTTGGTAGATCTGGTTGGAGACCTTGGCGGTGGTCTCGTAGTCCCATGCCACGAGGGTGCGGTCCGCAGAGTCTCTGCTCACGCAGTCGGAGCTTGTTATGAAGTTCACACCACCTCTTAGAAACAGGATGTCCAAGGTCTGCTGGATCCCTGCTTTGTACGCCTTAACCACCTGCAAACACACACACACACACAACATACAAACAATTCATAGTAAAAACATGAGAAATGCTCTTCGGTCACTGTGTGTTACTTTCATAACACTTTTCTAGTTCACTAGAGTGGCACTTAGCTCAGCAGAGTCATTAACAGGAAAGAAGGGAACATCTGGACCTCTGTCCTTAAGGCGGACTGACAAGATAACTACTACAGTTTGTCAGTCACTGGGCTGTGCCTGATGACCACAATGCATCCAACACTGAACACTGACTGTTGCTAGAACATACATGTATTGTGAATCTGTTATATTAAAGGTAAAGCAGCATCTGTATTATATTATACATCATATTATACAATGTATTGGAAGGTTTGGCTTTATATTTATTGATATTTAATGCAGTAACATGACACACGACATAGATGTGGTGGGTTGTCTGTGTACCTGTTGTGAATTATAAACTACTGGTATCAATGTTGGCCTGGTAAAAGATCTCAAAGCTGCTGCCCGTTTTTTTGTCAGTATTTCAATAATTCAGTCTCATTAATCGGGCCAAAACAATGTTAGTCAAGAAAAAACTTTCCAGGTTTTAATCTATCCTGACAGTATACAACCCAGCACCAGCACGTGATTGAAACTCAGTTGCAACAATTAGTCGAATAATCAATTAGTCATATCATATCATATCATATCATATCATATCATATCATATCATATCATATCATATCATATCATATCATATCATATCATATCATATCAACATATCGATTATGAAAAAAAAGTAAATTTTAAGGAGAAAAGGCCAACATTCTCTGGATCCAGCTTCTCATGGATAAGAATATAATTTGACACTTTTCTTTGTCATATATTAAGGAAAACTAAATCTCTCTTTTTGGTTCCTGGACTGATTATTAAATAAAACAAGCAATTTAAATAATAAAAATCTCTACCTCCTGACATTTAACAGTCTAAACGATTGAGTAATTAAGAACAAAATCAGCACACTATCGAAATTAAATCAACCGAATGTGCTAATGTTCTTGCCCATCAGTGATGACAGGTTAATAACTTAAATATAACCTAATAAGAAAACAAACAAAAAAAGAATATTGTTGGCATATGGACTTCATAAAACTTCTTAAATCTTTAAACCAGTTTAGGCTAAACGCCAGTCAGTCGTGATCTGGGCTACGGTTGACTGAACGTATTTCTCATTTGAAGAGAACATCCGTTTATTCACACTTTTCTTTTTAGTTCTGTTCACAGGGTGTTTGATCAGATTAGGTTTAATTTTCTGAACAGCTTGCAGCTACGCTGCACGATTTAACCTTTAACCCCTAACTGCAACTTTAACTGCTCTCCCTCTGCTTTGCTAGAGTTTTAACAGAACATGGTAGAAAATCTAATGCATGCAGGTTAACCTCATGACTCAGTTTGGAAAGACTTTAGGCTAATGGGTTTATGTGCCTGTGGGTCTCAGCCCTTTTATCTAGTGGGGTTTCACCCTGGAGCAGGAAACACACAGCCCAGAGCTAAGATTGACAGGTTAGCCAGGATGCTACAGTATTAACAACCCATTCGCTGAGGACTGGCCTACGCTCACTCTGCAACTGAAATTGACACCTACTGGCAGGAGCAATCCCTGTTGCTTTACATGTAAAACCCTGCAGGGAAACAAGTCGGTACGCCGTGGGGGAAAGAAATTACGTGTGAACACTCACACACTGAGGAAGTGAATAGGATTATCATATAAAACAGTCCATTAAGCTTAATAGCAATATTAGGTTGCAGCTTCACAGGAAAGATTTATGAGTCCCGGATGAAATTAAAATTTGCTTTGAATAATTAGTGAGATAATCTGCAGTGTTACTTCTATGTATGCAGCATTATTATCCTTTTAGTGAAATATAGCATGGGCCATTGTGCACAGCCAAATGTTGACTATCTTGTTTCAACTAGTGAATAACTGTAGGAGAGAGGTGTGGACGAGGAGCATGTGTTCGAAGCCTTCGAGCCTTAGATTTATAAAAAGGTCAAACAAGAGTCTGTGAACCAAAGTCAATAAAAATGATAAATCTACTCTAAGGAGGTTAATAAGTTTGACCTTGCAGCTGCGAGAGTCCCAGGCCTTGACCACTGAACTGTAGCCTCCACACAGGAATACCTCTGGGTTGCTGGGATGCAGGACCACACACATCACCTTGAACTGGTTGTCCAATTTCACCACCTGCTGCCCTATAAAGAGGAAGAGGAAATAAAAAAGAGGGAGAGAGAGAGAGAGAGAGAGAAGAGAATAAGATCAATGCTTCCTCCTGAAATTATAAATCTTTACGTCTTTTGTCAGTAGTGAACTCAAGCAGATAGCTTTTTGAGGAAAGTGTCAAATATTTATGTGACACTTTGTGATGAACTGATTTTCTTTGAGGTTTGCACTAATAGTCGGACAAAATAAAACATTCCAACTTGGACTCTTGGACTGTGGGATTCATGTTATCTAACGTTTTACAAACAAAACAGATCTGCAGTTGCAGCCCTGGTATCAACAAGTTTAAGTTCAGCATAAAAATGTCTGAGAAATATTAACAAAACATTTTTTTTTTAATCGTAATAAATAAATAAAAATGATCAAAAAGTTTATTTGCTTTACTGCATGGCTTCCATACTATCATGTTTAAATATACATTTCATTGTTCATACATCGATATCAGATATATAATTCACAGGAAACAGAACAATTAAAGGAGTTCAGCAAGGAAACTGCAGAGGACAACTTATGTTTATACTCACTGACCAGATGCTTCACATTACTATATATAGCAGTATAAGTGTATGTATATATTGTCATTTCATAATCTTCTTGATCGATGAAACAATACATTGTCCACTAGGTGATGTTTGATGTTTGATGAACTGTGTATATGTGAGTGCATGCAGTGTTTGCACCCGAGTATATTGCCTACTCAGCTCTAAGGAACACGTTTCCAGCTCAACTCTGACCCCTGGCTGGTTTCTGTCCTCTTCTGGGCTGTAACATTTCCCCCGAGACGCCAAGCAATCACCTCATGGCTGTTTAATCTCTGCCCAGAGAGTATCACTCCTTCAGCTCACATCCGTCTAAACAGACCAATAAACTCGCAGATGTATGTGTTCTCCTACACATTCAAACTGAATAAAAAGGTTCAGACTATTAAACTAATGACAAACTACTGCGGTTTGTGCTGCATGAAAAGCTTGATTAGATATTTTGTCTTTCTCCACCGTCAAGGCTAAAATAAACACAACATAAATTTCAACCATATTTCCTCTTAGATGCAAATGCTGCCGAAACCTCTCTTTGGTTTATTAATTGAGCACAGTGCAAGGATCCAATCCTCCTTGCGAATCGCCCATTAGATTCCTGTGCAGTAAAGATTGCGTGTAATTAAATTGTGCCGTCGCCTTTGCTTACAAACAGTGATTCAAAAACGAGCTCACTGATAAAAAGACACAGTAAATCTTGCAGTAAAGTTGTTGCCAAGGATCCCAGCTCAGCCCAGTGCACCCTCTCAAATTCACGAAGGAATGATGTGTGAGGAGGGATGAGAAGCTTCCTGTGAAGATCTCTGGTCAGACGTGCAATGTAAGCTTTACAGACAACTTCCATCAGATTCCGATCACGTCCTTCTGTCACTTAAAAAGGAAAAGGCTTCACATAGTCTCACACAGGACTATAAACAGTTTTCTTGTGATGAAATGAATCTTGGATTTTTAATCACTTGATGCCCCAGAAAAGTGCAACAACTGAAGTGTCTATCTTAAGAATTCTGAATGATTGAAGATGACGGGACTGACCAGAAAGAGATTGCACAGCCTTTGCGGGTAGGCTTCAGTGCATTTGCAAGAGCGTGGCTGGGATATTTCCAGACAGCACAGCAGCGCATGATATGTATCAGTCTCTAAAAAGCAAACCTGATTCAACCATCAGTCAGGACAAAATGATAATCCCAGCTAGGAGACAAGAGTATGAAACACTGTTTTGGCTAGAGGCGGCTCTATCTAAATCAATTAAAAACTGTCATACTCAAAAACAAAACAAAAACACTGAGGGGCTTAAATATAATTAAGCCTGACAGGGTGCGACCAAAAATTAGTTTCCTGGGAAAACGATGAAGAAGGCTACACGAGGAACCGAGCCAGACAATGAGCCAGCAGCTCAAGTCAAAAGGCTATGCAAAGTAGAACACCTCAGGGTTCAACGGCTTCTCATTAATTCATCGAACATAAAAGACCCAATCCAAAACAGTCTTTGGCAGTTAGCACACAAGAAAAAAGCACTTCATTACACACTTCTTTCAGTTCCTACCGAGTCTTTGTAGAAGGGTGAATGAGTCACAGCTAATAAACTGCAGCAAAAATGGACCTTCTTTCACGTAGGGGTGGGCTAGCAAGCGCCCAAATTTCGATTGCATTGATCCAAAGTTTTAAAAAGGCATTGCCGTCGGGCTCACGCTTTCCTGCTTAATTGGCTTACCCATAGCGATACAGAAAAGATCCGTCATTGAGATTTAAAACTCATGTTTGGCAAGACGATGCAAAATCAACATTCCCTTTATAATAAATAGGGCCTCGTCATGTTTTAATTAAGCAAGATTAATTAGCCTGCTTGAGAGGGGAGATAAGGAAAGGCTGCAGTGATCTGTCCCTTCCTCCTAGACGGTTTACTTTGTAGTCCTGAAAGAAACTGTGGTCGTGCTGTGGAGCTGACACTCAGTGGATGACTACAGTGCTGAGGACATTAAGGATGATTGGGATGGCGGGGGTGAGCCCCTTAGAGCAGAGGGAAGCTGGGATGAAATGGATATTCTCCCTCATTACTGGATCCACCGAAGTAGGGTGCTGTCACTGCAACATAAGCACTGGTGAGAAGCACATTACTTGGTGCTAACAAGCTGTATCTAAAATATAGTTTAAAAATATATTTTATAGTTTATATTTATAATTAGTTTGATGTTTTAATGATAGTTCGCATGAAGAAAGTGCTTTGAAAGCTTAATATTACTGAACTTATTTAACTCATTTATCAAGTGTTTTACATGCTTCCTTCGACACAGTAAGGCTGCTGTTTGCAAGGTAGACAATGAAGCTTCAAAGCTGAAATCCAAAGGAAACACAGTGAGGAAGCGTCAAGGCCTCAGTATCTGAAGAGATCACATAATTCCACAGCGTGCAAGCACAAACACTGACTAACCTCCTATGCAAAGTAAAGTCTAGCTACGTTTAGGAGGTGCTTATGCATTGTAATAGCAAATTTACCTTGATCGTTGAGGCTTGGATCTGTTTCAATGATCTTGAAGAGTACAGGGTCTGCACACTCCAAGTCAGCACAAATAGGCTATAGTTATCACTTTTGTTTCCCATCATGGGCTGCTAACATAACAAATTACACTTCATAAACTGCAGATATTCACTTGGGCATAAAGCATAATTCCTGAAGGGGGCAGGGAGATGGGACGCTCGAAAAGTAAAAATAATTCAAGCAGCTCCAAAACGCCAAATGCTCAGGCTTCTGGAATCACACCATGCTCCATGCTGGATGTTTATAAATCAAATCATCACACTTAATAGAAATCAACCAATGTCTTTTACTGCTGTTAATGAATATTATTATTAAGTGTGTGCCAAAGAAAGTTTTGTTTTTTCTGTCACATAACATGTAAGACCCATGTTAACCTAGCAGGTAAGCTTTCAAAGTACAGTAGGTCAAAATGCAGATATGCTTGCCAGTGGCATATGGAGGTGTGTGTGTGTGGGTGTGTGTGTGTTGTACGCATTGTCTCCTGGTGTGCAGGTACCTCCCTGAACATGTAAAGCAGGTGTTAACAAGGCAGAATAGAAAATATGAAAGAAAATACATTGATTGCACAAAAAAAAACATTAAAAACTAACAGCTAATGTTATTGGAACATTTATAAGAAACTGGTATTAAAACTCTTGGATCATTCTCATAAATGCTAAACTAGGTTATGATTATATAAAGTGACAGATGTAGGTTTTGGAGATAAAATTCCCTAAAGACTGGTGTTTTCCAGTTTGATTTTTTTTTTTTTTTTTCTGCAAGTTAAAATGAAATTTGGTTGCAATCACAATTAAACATGTGAAAATAACATTATTTGTATTTGTTTGTTTTACAAATGATGTACCTAAAGTAGCAACAGCAATCGCATGTCCCACTATTGTGCTAGAAGCCTGTAAATGCTAAAAAAATCCAGTACAAATACAGGGTATGAACACTTTCTCCACATGGACTGCATGGTTAGCTCAGAGATACACTGATGTGTTACATTTTAAAAACAAACAATTTTCTGTGGGATGATCCCCCAGTCTCAAACCCCCAATGTGACTCATTATTTTGCTCTTGCACTACTGGCACAGAAAATTGCCCGTAGGTGTGACTTTGAACATGAATGATTGTCTGTCTCTACCCATCAGCCCTGTGACTGACTGGCGACCTGTCCAGGGAGTACCCCTCCTCTCACACAATGTCAGCTGGGATCGGTTCCAGCCGCCCACCACCTTCTAAAAGATAAGCAAGTGTATGTGAAGGATGGACGGATGAACTACTGGCACATGGAGCTCATTCTCTAAAAACTGTGAAACTCCATCTTGCATTTTAACTATTGTTGAAGCCTTCAGATACATTCATCAAATATGATTCTGCAAAGCCAAAGTGAGGTGAAAGGGCAACGCGCAGCCCACTCCCACTGTCTTTGTGTATTATTGGTTCATGGAAAGCAAGGACGAGTGCCATTCTACCGGTGCCCGAGGGAACCTGTACAGAGAACTCAAGCCCTGCATGCACAAACTGACACTTCAACCTGTGGCAGCCTGTGGGTAGGTGGGCAGATTTTCCTCTGCCAGCCTCCACCAATCAGCTTTACCAAGGACACAACAGCTGCCACTTCACACTAATGCCCTCCAGATGAAATTCATTTATTCCACTCCCCAACTCCTGCTCTCTCTGTTTCTTTTTTCTCTGAATTTATTCTGCCTCTTTTGATTTCTTTCTCTCTTTGCATTCGTCCTCCCCCCTCCTTCTCGTTCTGCATTATGCCTCTTAACCTGCTCTCCCTATATCTCCCTCCTTCTACTGTTGCTATTCAGCCGTGACAGCCTGTCTGTGGCCAACTGGGAGTTGGATATAAGATTGTACAAATTAAATTGGACACAGAAACAACTGCAAAGATGGCCACGGAAAATGGGCACACACATCATTGTGTATGCATAGGTGCATGCATCTCTCTGTAAACACACCGATGGGTGCAGCATTTGGTTAGGTTATGCTGTGGTGAAATATAGGGTCAAGTGGTTCCACAAGACTTTTCCCTGATCATTAAAAGGGCCTGCACACATCTCCAAACAGAGCTCAATTGAACAGAATAAGCCCAGCTGTCTTCCTTGTTAAAGCTGAGAGGCTCTGCATTACTGTGAAGAGCATAAAGATCACATTCATCCTGATTACAGCTTGACGTGGTAAACACTCAGCTCGCTCAGTATCCCATCACTCTCCGTAGATCAAATGTTAATGCGAATGTACGGGAGGTTTCTCAGTTTTTCAAGTATCACTGCCATAATATATGCCAAACCCTTGGTGAAGCCCTGTTATGAGTCATGTGTGTCAGACATATAAAGAGCTTACCCAGTTGCTAACTATGAGGCAAATTAAGTATGCAGCTTGGCCTCTATATCCTTTTCACTGCTTGAATACTGGATGATTGGTTTTAAAGTGTCAGTGCAGAGGTGTAAGCTGTAATTGCACCACAACTGTGCAGAAACCGGGCAGGAATTCCCAACTCCCATATTAATATGCAACTAAATTAAATTTTCTTCATTTCGCGCTGCCATATGAATGCTTGCTTATTGCTCTGCAGTGCCGGCACACATCTGCAGCCCCTTTTCATCCTCGGAAACAATATGGTTTATTCAATTCTCGTACAAATAAATAATAATAGTGGAAAAGAAAAATCAAATAAGAATAATAAAATACCATTAAAAAATAGAAAGAGCGTTGCAGGATTGATGTGTGAGGGTTCTTCGGATGTCTGACATTACTTCAAAGCTGTTTGCAGTTTGAACCTACTTGGACATCTCGAAGCGCTGAGCGAGCCACTGGTGGCTACCAAAGTATAGGACCAAAATAAACGTTTGTTTGTTTATGTTTGTGGTTTGTGACGTTCCGGTGTAAGGTCATGGTGGCTGCTCCTGTGGTAATGTATCCATTATTGATCCCCTTCCTGGAGCTGCCTGTGTGTTTAATGGGCTGGCCAAGCTATTATCCGTAGGCTTTATTGGCAGTATTGACAGACATGCTGAGAGGGGAAGTGCAAACGGCAGCAAGTCATCACAGCCATGTGTTGACCCAAGAGATGTAGTTGCCACAGGGGCCTCGAAATAATGTCCAGAGTATGTTGGACCTCTCTGAAGTCTTTGCCTACATATATGAACACTGGAACATTAAATGTTGAATGGACATGACGGATAGCAGAGGCTCTGTTCAATTGAAGCAGAAAACTGAGCTGAAACATATTTTTTATTTCAGCTGTGGAGAAATTCATGAATTGTCTCAGATAAAGCAAACGAACTGCTGAACAAGCAGTCTCCCTGTTGTACATCGGCTGTATGACTTGTTCTCATCTTTTCTACCCTGCTTGTTAAATGTTCGCTCGCCAGAAAGTTAAGCATTTCGGACCAATTTATTGATGTCTTGTAAATGTCACTTTGAGAACGGTTTGTATGATCACACAAAAGGGTCGGCAAACACAATGAGCCAGCGTATTGTATTCTTTATTGTGCTGTACATATATGTGTGTAAGTGTGTGTGAGATAAAGATAGATAAGAGATATTTATGCATAGAAGGACAGAGAGCAAGAGAATGGTGTCCCATTTTCAGCACCATCTCCACTGAAGCGAACGTTTGTCCCCCATAGAACTTAATTTAGAGGATCGACCTCCTCCCTAAATGAGAGTATAGTGTCACTACAGGTTTTTAGGTCTAAATAGAGAACAATGAAATGGAAAATGTCGCCATTTAAAAAAGGTTCTGGAGCCCAGTGGATTTTGGGAACAGGCTTTTTTTTTTTTTTCCTAATTCAATTTTAGGAAAAGAAAGCATTTCTCGGCTGCACTCGGTCCTTGGAATGGGATAGTTGGATGGTTATGATGTATTTGCTCTAAAAATGCTGATTTCAGGGTTGCACCTGAAATGGGTCACAACTACAGAGAGAGAGAGAGAGAGAGAGAGAGAGAGAGAGAGAGAGAGAGAGAGAGAGAGAGAGAGAGAGAGAGAGAGAGAGAGAGAGAGAGAGAGAGAGAGAGAGAGAGAGAGAGAGAGAGAGAGATTTTCTTCTATTTCTTCTAAATGAAAAAAACTATGTGTTTTTTTTATACGTTTTTTATTTTATTTTATTCAAGTAGTCCAAATTTAGGTTTTATTAATAAGCATTAACTGGTAACACAGTATAGAAGTATTGTTGTTATGGTTACCCGCAGGTTATTATACTGTATTTTAAGGTATCATACTGTGCAATCTTAACGAACACCTGCCAGCCAAAATTCTGCAACCATGGCATAAAAAAGTATCTAGATGCATTACATGGCAATAAATAAATGTCTTTATTGAAAAATATCAACCTGAAATGGGTCACGACTACAGAGAGAGAGAGAGAGAGAGAGAGAGAGAGACAGAGAGAGAGAGAGAGAGACAGAGAGAGAGAGACAGAGAGAGAGAGACAGAGAGAGAGAGAGAGAGCGGCTTTGCAATTGGCTTTAGTTATAACAGGTTTTGGGGACCGAGGCACTGCACACATAAATTACTAGACTAACTTTTGAGTTAGAAAAAAAAATGGCCAAGAAGTTTTGTTTTCCCACAACGCCAGCAATGTGCTCGGAGAAAAATGTTTTTTAAAAAGCTGAATTCTAATTAAGCAAATGTGCGGCTGCTTGACTTCCTCAAAACTTTAAGGTTATTCAAGTTTATTGTTCTTCTTACCTGAGTGTTTTGTTATGTGACATCGTGTTCAACAGACCTGCAGAAAGAAATGTTGCTGCTCACCTGTCTCCACGTCTGTGATCACAGCAGAGTTATCAAACGAGCCGGTGAGAAGGTGTCGCCCACAGGGGGTCCAACAGGCATCGCGCACGGCTCCCGAATGGCAGGTGTAAACCCTCAGGCATCGCCCGCTCTCTGCTCCATCCCACACCTGACAGACACGGCCACATCACATCAAGCGGAACTCATAACACACGCAGACTGCGGCATTGACATTTTGACCGTGCTCAAACAGTTGTGGGAGATGGTTTTCATAGCTCTACTGTGTGAAATACACAACTTCCATTTCAAATGATTGATGAGTTTAAACATTAAAATCCAAAAACACAAGGTTATATCAGTTATTTGTGCTCAGTCTTTGTAGGTTCCTTTGACTCCTCGCATCACTGACAAACAAAGAATAGTTGCTGTAGGTGTGCTAACAGGCTAAAAGTCTAAGGCTGACCTGGGCATCCTTTACACCTCAAACACCAGGTGAAATAACATGAGAGAAAGAAGCAGTGGGGGGGAATAAAAAGGAGACATAAGACAGCACTGACACACTGTGTTTCAAACAAGAGGAAAGGACCGGCGTGCTATGGAGGAGTTTTCAAGGCAGTTTACTGAGAATCAAGGCTAGGTTTGGCGCCCACTACTCCGCAACTGAAAAGAGGAAACAAAGTGAAATCTTTCTGCCATGCCTATGCAGATGATGAATGTAATGTTTCCTCTGGCCCTGAAAATCTTTCCTGAGTGAATGAGAATTGGTGAATGCAGTCTATCTCTTTTTCAAAGCGGTGAAAGATATAATCTAAGCCTCATCTAAATTCAATTGTTATGAAACAAAATGAAATTACTCAGCAAAGCGCCGGTGGATATATTGGCACAATATGTATACAAATCAGGCTTATTTGCTGGATTTAGGAGCAAAAGCAACCTTTATAATTAATTAATCAACCTAATTACCTTTGAGTGTGCCTATAAATCAATTCTCCGGGGGGTCTAATGGCTTTAATGGTTTCACATAGTCAGAGGTTTGCCTGATTATAGACCGAGCAGAAGTGAAAAGCACCCCGCTGTTAGTCATGACAGCCATGGCTGCGTTATGTACAAGCTTGCTGGTTTAAATGTGCTATCACGGTGCAAATAAAGTACAAAAAGAGGTCTAAAAAAGCAGACAGTTAATTAGGAATTAGGTGTTAATCTGCCAGCTTGTTCTACTGTTGAATTTGTCTTTGGCTTGAGCTGTGGGTTTTACTTTGCCCTGTGCTTCAAAAGGATCACTTGGCACCCAGGATGGTCAATACTGTGACATGTTTTTTTATCAGAGGTCCTGTTGATGAAGAGTGTGATTTTCTCGCAGACGTGTCAAAAGAGAAATGCCTCTCCCTGAAGCCCAGCCTGGAATGCAGTGGGTAGTCTGGTCTGGTTCTCGCTGAGGTGAAGTATATTACACTAATGATGAAGTATTTTTTGCTTCACCGGCAATGACAGGGCCACAGAGGAACTTTGAAGATCTGTGGGGCGCTGCAGATCCCTCTCTGCCTCCCTCTCTCTCACTCTTTGTGTTTCATTATTAAAGATGATTTCTCCATACAGCATAGGAAACACATTGAGAAATTCTGTACCGCGACTCCCACAGGAGACAGGCGGGTGGGGAGGGGGAGAGCGATGGATGAGGGGAGAGTGACATATCAATTCAGCGGGCAGTACTTTAACAAACAGAATGCCAGAGATGCCTCCGGGGCGAGAAGAAAGCACAGAGAGGGACAGAGAATCACACTTTTAATTGCAAAAAAAAAAGCTAAATATTGTAGCGAAGCATCTATTAAGAATATTTCCATTCATTGTACAACAGGATGTGCCACTTCCCTGTATGAGCTTAGGCTTAGGGAAACACTGCCATCTCAAGGCAACACGGAAATCTGTTGAACAGGAACTGATGATATCATCTAAAGTCACAAGATACTCAACTCAACACTTTTACATAACAAGTCTGACAACGTGACAAGTTGTTTAAGCCCCGTCTCTGATGCAAGACGGTGTCACTTGATATTCACCATAACAACACCATTCAGTGCACACACCGCTGCAGTAACGTGAGACTTCGGCATGGGTGAAAATGAGCGATTGTTTATCCGCATCCTTTAATTTCACTGACCACTTAACAGACACGCAGAGCGGATCCTTGCAGATGACTCATTGGGGTAATCTGCTCCCTAAATGACTCTCGGTAATTAAAACTAAATTGGTATTCGTGTTATCAGCTAAAAACCACTGCCTTACACCTGCCGTAGCCATGGTGACAACAGCTACAAAACAGGCTGGAATAATAATAGTCTGAGTCTCTGCCTCTGAGAAACTGACAGACAGGATGGAGGAGGAGAAGGCGGAAGCCTGGAGGGTGCTGGCGAGGAAACATAAGCACAGAGTGGTAAGTGTTGATGGAGTGTGTCCCCTCTACGTCTTCACACTGAGAACAGAACAGGATAGCTGTGGACAGAGTGCAAGAGTGCTGAGAGACATAATCGATGTAGCTGTACGGTGTATCAATAAGGAAGCGATAATGTATGACAAGCTGACACAAGAAAACAAACAAAGGTGTGGAGTGGCATTCTGACATGTGTGCCCGTAATTTCATAAACGAGGACACCCAGAAGTTTACTATTATACTAAGACCATAGCGCTTATCAAATAACAAAGTTATAGACTGTCTGACGTGCAACAAAGGGTGGAAATCAAACTGTAGATGCTGCAGTTAGGTCAGATGCTCCTTAACCAAGCGGCTAGCAGAGCTGCAGAGCCCCGTGCAACTATTCAGATAACTGATAATCAAGTCAGGATCCCTTTCAAGCCAAACTGTTTAACAGTTAACTGTGACTATTTGATCAAAACAAACAATAAGATACTTTGGAATATAATAAATTGTAATGAACATTTTGATTTTCTTTCTATAAATATTTGACAACAAATGTAAGTTGTGGCCCTTCAAAGTTTGTATTTAATTTAATTCAAGTAGTCCAAATTTAGGTTTTATCAATTAGAGTTACCTGGTAACACAGTTTGGAAGAACTGTTACTATGGTTACCTGCAGTTTATTACACTGTATTTTGAGGTATCATACTGTGCAAAATTGCATTTTCTGCAACCACGGCATAAAAAAGTATCTAGATGCATTACATGGCCAATATATTGCAATATTGAAATAACTGCTTGTGGCTGTGAATATGAGCACATCTTACTCTCTGTCACAGATTAAACACACTAAAAGGTACAAGTAGGTTTTTCATTCATTCCTTTTTACATGACTGCTTATTCTTAACAGTGTTGCAGGGGGCTGGAGCCGATCCCAGCTGACATTGGGCGAGAGGCAGGGTACAGTTCAACACAGGGCTGACACATAGAGACAAACACGCATTCACCCTCACATTCACGTCTGGGGGCAATTTAGAGTCACCAATTAATCTATTAAACCTGAATGTCTTGGACTGTGAGAGGAAGCTGGAGAACCCGGTGAGAGCCAACATAGACATGGGGATAACATGCAAACTCTATTACAGAATTAAGTCTTCATATCACCTCATAATCCTGCAATTCTGGTCTAAAATCGAGTCTGATATCAGTTCCAACATCTTAAATTAGCTAAAAAAAATTATTATTTAAAAATCTCTGGTGCATTTGATCAATCCCCCACTGAAACTGAGTGAAATGTCTCACCAAACATGCACAGATGAGTAAGAGTATTTCATATGCTTTTTTTATCTACTGGTTTAACACTCTGAGATAGAGAAGAAGAGAAACCCTCGCATACAAACAGCCAAGTCTCCTCCTCTCCCCGTCTCGACCATCTGCTCTAAACCGCCCGTTCCAGGTGCCAAAGGAGGTGGCTGCCATACTGCTGCACTTGTATGGTTATGCAAATTGGCTCATGCATATTTAAATTAATTATTTAGAGTTCCTCTTAGGATATTGGTGGCGTACCCGGTTTTGTGCTGGGATAGAAATATTAAGTCACCGGCAGACACCTGCGTGACTTGACCTTTATGGTAGGGAAATGAGGGATTGTTTTCCTGGTGTGAAATACAAAAAAAGGAAGATGGGGTAGGGGGAGTCAGAAAAAGAGAAAGAGAGAGAGAAAGAGAGAGAGAGATAGGAAGTCCCTTGGGTCGTGACACACATTCAGCTGACAGTGACAGATACGATTCTAAAGAAAGTGTTTTGTGGTACATTTATAAATTGATGCAGCAGGGCCACAGTCTATGGGGCAGATATTATCGCATTGCCTTTAACGCTGTGCCAATTACATTAAATGTCAGCTGAGTGATCATCCCCCTTAGACCTCCCTGATGCGCTTGGCACCTGCCTGAAACTATACTGATAAATGGATTATTGTGCCAGGCAAAAAAAAAAAAACACCATTTCAAAACACCGTGTATTTGGAGCAGTCAGACTGAGAAAGGAGGACACATTTTATCACATGGAATAAACATCAGAATTATGATTAAAACATGCATTTTGAAAAAATTAAATACAATACAACAGATTGAAAGCAATGCACAACAGAAACACTTTTCACATTTCATAGCCTCTGGAAGTCAGCAGATTTATTGAATCATACCTTGAAAGTCTTGTCCATGGACGCAGACAGCAGCAGATGACTGAGATGAGGCACGGGACACCATTGCACTGTGTTGACCGGACCCTGGTGGCCTCCCAGACTCATCAGAAGCCTCCTTGGTATCCCTGCGGCACCGGGCTTGTGCGCAAGATACGGCTTTACTCTCGGTGACACTTCTGACAGAATTTGGCTCGCCCTGGTCTGATTCCCTGGGACTTGTTCTGCTGAGTACTTTGGGTCCGCAGTCTCTACTGAAGTAGCAAGTCTCTGTCTCTTGGGGATGTACGGTCTGACAACAGACGGGACGGAGTGATGCCTTTTTTCTGGTTTTAACCCATCGCTGAAGCTTGCCTTGTGAGGAAGAGTCTGCGGTGCTGAGATTTTTCCCTGAGTTGCATGTGAACTCAGTGGATCTGTGGTGTATCTAAATTGTTTCTCTTGTGCTCTAACATCACTGTAATATTTTCTTTCCCAATCAAAACAGCTGTGCAGCTGTGAGTGCAGCTGTGGTGCAGAACTGCTACTTCCATGATGTCCCAACACTGACCCAGGGTCAGGTGTGAAGCTGTGAGTGCTTAGTGTTACCTCTGAGGAATTACACACTCTGACCTCTTGGTTTTGTTCACAAAATCCAGTTTGGACAGCAGCTGGCGGTCCCTCCTTGGTTTGCTCAAGAGATTCATCCTCTGACTCTGAATCCTCGTAGGCCACTAATGAAGACATCTCAACATGATGACACTCTGTTGGAAAATAAAGGGAAAACAACAACAACACCACGTGAGATGTCAGTGCAGGTAATCAATTAGAGGCCCGGTGGTGACATCTAGTGGCTGCTTTGCCACAATTCCATTATTTTTCATATGAAATAACAGGTGCAGGTTTATCAATTCAAAATACTCTGTAGTCAAGACTAAGTTTTTGGTCAACTTATGTAGGTGCAAACGTTTGTGAACCCTGAGCTGCATTGGTCAAAACAAGCGGTTAAGTAGAATCAGGTGGAACAAATCGGTAGTCCTACATTAACCACTGAAATGGACCAATAATATCAGAGATGTTTAGGGATGAAATTGTGCATCACTGATTGAAACAGAGATGAAACCAGGTCACTTTAGTCTTAACCGGGTGAACAGGTCACTGTTTGACAAGGTGACAGGTCAATCATGCAGGAAGGAAGTGAGATTTCAGAGAGAACCTCAGGAAGAGGGCAGTGACAGCACATTTGTCTGGGGGTAACTATGAAGTCATCTACAAAGAAAATTGAGCTTCATCGTTCCAACGTGAGGCAGATCATCTACAAATGGAGAGCCTAGAAGTGGACAAGAACATTGGTAATGGCAAATATCCTCCAAAGTCGACGTGAGAGACTGATGAGTCACTACAGAAACCGTTTAGTTGAGGTTAGGAGTTATAATATCTGAAGGGGTTCACATACTTCCCATCCATGAAATCTGATTTTTCTTAAATAAAGAACGACAATATAACCATTTCTTTAGTTTGTATTGTGAATTGGGGTATAAATTAAAAAGGTCCAGCATGTAAGATTATTTTCAGAATAAGGCAGACATGGAATATAATATTCATAATTATGTTTTCATGCATGTATAACCACCTTAAAATAAGAATCTTTTTGTTTTTTTGTTACTTTAAAATTACTTTTTAAATTTTATAGCTACAGTGAGAGCGGGTCCTTTTTCCTGGAGGCCGCCAAACTGAAACACAGAGTTTTCATTGAGCAGGTTGATCCGTTGCTGCGTTACGTTAACGCGTCCACTATATCGGATGTGGCAGATCTGCCCTGTAAATTAATAAAAGGAAATAAAAAAATTCATAAAGCGCCTTTCTATAAAGTGCTTTGCCTCTTATACACCCATTCACACACACACTAATATATCTGGGAAACAAGCAGGCACCAAAAACAACATATGTAACTTTTAAAGTGATGATTATAAATGTTTACTCCTCATGTTTAGGATATAAGTAAGCACCAAACCAATGTATGTATTTTTTGAGTTTCTCTTAAGTGTTTACAGCTACTAATGTGTGTAACACTGTTACTGTGATGATAAATATTGGAATATTTATATTTAACATTTAATCTGTGTCTATAATAACCAGATCATGAAATGTACTAATACTAATAACTGATTTTGATTAATAGTTTTATATTCACATTGATGAACATAAATATATGTCTATGCCAGACAGGGCCCTTAAAGTGTTTATTTCTCCTTTTACACTAGGGTGATGTGAGATTGCAATACAGCAATTAGATGTAACTAAAGTCTACACACTGGATCTTTAACATTAAATCAGGTTATTTTAGTAAGGTTCACAAACTTTTGAGCAGCACTGTAACCAACGTTAGGTTAAATAGTCTTGTTAAGTCAACACATAGTCACAACAGAGAGCTCATAGCTGGCTTAATTACTACGTTTGGACAGAGCAAAGTCACTGTTAACCAATAATCATGTTGTCTGTGAACGTTATCTGACTTATAAACGTAATTTAGAGACAACGTGAGCACGAAGTTTGCGTCTAACCGCCGTCACTATAGCAAAACTAGCCACCGGTTAACATTACTGGTTTGCATTTCTGAATTTAAAGCCTCATTTGGTCCATAAATACAAGCTTAACCTGACAGCAAACTGTTGTAGCTACCTGGTCACCTGGTTAAACCGTCAAATAATCTTCTTGTGCGTTCAACGGTCACAAACAAAAACAAAACAGTCCAAAATCCCGCAAAGTCCAATGGCGTTAATGCAGAGTTTCAAAATAAAAGCAATGTCTCTATTTGTCAACTCATGTCAGGACCTGAATATGCGTTAAAGCTTTTATTTTGAAGGAAGCCGGAAACAGAAGCGGCTGTCTCACTCCTCCGAATCGTACTAGCAGCAGATACGGTTGGTTTTTAGCGAAGATGCTCGTGTTACATATATTAACTTGAATTTCTGGTAAAATATAATAAACATTCAGTGTATTAAATTTATTCAACAGGGTTTTCCCAAGCTGGCACTTTTTTTTTCTCCCGTCGATTAATTCATAGCGGAACTCTTGAGCAACCCCGTTTTGTCGAGGGGAGAGTTTGAGTCCGACACTAGCTCACACAGGCTGATGCAAGTTAAATGAGTGAGCTGAGTGAAGAACACTGCACGGTACGATCACTGTATTTATCTGTAATTACACCAGACAACCAGTTATTTAATGTAGCGTCTATAAGTTTATCATCTATGACACGTGGCGGCAGCGTGACGTGGATCTAGTAACAGACGATTAGCTCAGTCAGCTGTGCTGTGTGTGAGTGTGTGAGTGTGTGTGTGTGTGTGTGTGTGTGAGTGTTCACAGCTGCTGGGGAAGGAGACACAGATAAAACCTTAAATCTGTTATTATTACTGTATACTGTTATTAATAATAACACTACCGTCATATCATCAGTGCTGTCACCATCATCCTGCCATTATCTACCTGTTTATCTTGTGTTTTTTAAGTGTCCCATTCTGTGTTTTTATTTTTTATTTTTTCTACCTCAGTATTTTATTCTATTGTATTTTTATTGTATTCAAATATACCTGGATATATCTGTTTGTCTCCATACTAGATGATATTCAGAACATGTCACGTTATCTTTTATATTTAATCACTATATTCTTTATTAGAGAGACAGAGATACACTTTATTAATTGTTTTTTTTTCCTACATTTACATCCAAACACACATACAGTACAAGTACAAAGGCTCATATATATGTTTACCTTTTTCAAAGATATGCATGGGCTCATAGGTGAGCTGGCACCTCTCCAGCTACCAGTCCACCTTCCATATTTTTGGTCCATGCTGGACTTGAACCGGTCACCCTCACATTACAACATTTTTGTCCTTGTCTGTACATACATATATATATGTATACCTTTTTATATGTACATAGTTTTTTGTTCTTGCCACCCAGGATTAAGCTCCAAACCTGGGGCGACAGAGCCTTCTATGTAGCTGCCCCCTTTCTCTTGAACTCTCTCCCAGACTGTACTGACTTGTCCACCTTCAAATCACTGACAAAAACACACATTGCTTTTAATGCTTAGCTTAGTCTAATGTGTTTTTAGTGTCTTTAAACATCCAGGAAAGCGCTTTTAAATAAAGTGTATTATTATGTTTATGTCTACTTTTACGTGTCAAGTTTTCTGTTTTGTTTTTTAACTGTACCTGTGTCTATATCTGTATGTTCTATGAGAGCGAAGTGTAACTGCAGACATGTACACACGTACTTTGCGAATTAAAGTGATTCTGATTCTGATTCTGATTACAAGCCAGTGTGAAGACGATGACAGACTGTGAAGGAGCCATGAGTCCTGTGGAGCTCTACGAGAAACTGACAGCACAAGGAGACCAAGTCAGAGCCTTGAAAACAGCGAAAGCTCAGAAAGTAAGTGCTCGTAAACGACTGTGTAAAAATGATAATATGACTCTGTGGATTAGTTATTAATGGGTTGGTTCATTTAAATTGAAAAAGAATATGTTATCACTTATTGCCAGTGGTACCTAGTCCTACAGTAGGTTTTGTTTTTAATTGCCCCGGTTTCAAGACTATACCACAATAACTAGTCTTTTAATATCTGTGGGTGTAATATACTTTTAGAAGCAATGTTTCAAATCAGTGACTATTTTATGCCCAGATTAGATTTGAATTAGACTCTTGCATCAGTGTGATGTACTTTTATTTGTTAGGTATTTCATTTACTGCATTAGCCAAAAAAAAATCCTGTAGTTATTTTATATACTTACATATGTGTGCATATATAACACAATACTGTGATATAAAATTACACACACTGTGATATTCTTATAATCCAAGTTAACTGCACAAAAAAATCCCAAAATGTAACTGTTTAACTTTAAATTTAATATCTTCACCCAGAGTAACCCGGGCATTGTTTCTAGATTGACACGTGGCTGTCTTTAACTGGAGTTTTTTTTTAACTCTTGTGAGAACCACAAATAAAATTCCATCCACCTCCATTGTTTTAGCGCGTGCAGAAATCTTAGAAGAAGCAGGTAAAACAGCTGAAAACAAAGTTAACTGCACTGGTATATAATTTGGGTGGACTGAGAATTGCTTTTACGCCGCCGCTTAAATCTGTTGGGATTTGGCTGCTTTTATTTCTGTGTGTCATCTAACAGCAGTGTTTGGGTTCCTCAGGCTGATATCGACGCTGCTGTCCAGTTGCTGCTAAAACTGAAAGTGGACTACAAACAGATGACAGGTCAGGATTACAAAGCAGGCTGTCCACCCTCAGAAAACACTGTTGCTCCTGACAACGGGCCAGCAGCAGATGGCGCTGACGATGAAGACACAGTTGACCCCTGGAACGTTTCCACCACCAACGCTAAGGGAGTGGATTACGACAAACTCATAGGTAAGATTGAAATGAGTTTCAAGTCAGGCCTGAAGCTGAAGTTTGGGCTGTCTAAGTAGCTCACCTGGTTTGATTTCAGCTCTCTGCCCTTGGCTATACGTCACCCTCTCTCCCTCTTTCCTGTCAATCTTCAAGCCTAAAAAAAGAGCTGAAAGTTATATGTCAAATGTATTTTTTTTTAACTTAAAATATGAATGTCAGTAATATATTTTTTAATATGGGGATAATTTAAGTGTAATGTCATTTAAGCTATACAATTCACCTTGTGTCATGTCTTTCCATAGTGAGGTTTGGCAGCAGTAAAGTTGACAAGGAACTGGTGGACAGAATAGAGAAAGTCGCGGGACAGCAACCTCACCGCTTTCTCCGAAGAGGAATGTTCTTTTCACACAGGTCAGCATTTTAGGTACTGGAAAGGTTCCGAAATGTTCAGTCATTGTGGCATTATCGTTTTCTAGTTCCTAATTCTTGACTTCCACCGTATGCATGCTTCACAATTCAACATGTGGCACATCCTCTTTTATATTTAGTTATTCTGAAACCGAAGGGAAGTTAGTCAGCATACAAATTTACATTTGAACATTTGACCTAATTGAGATTTTCCTGTTAAGTAAAACAAACGATGGCGAGAAGGTGACAGATCATGTAGGAATGTAAATAAATTCCTCTTGTTGTTGTTCCTGGCAGAGATATGCATCAGGTACTGGATGCGTATGAGAAGAACAAGTCCTTCTACCTCTACACAGGCAGAGGCCCGTCCTCAGAGTCCATGCACGTTGGTCACCTCATCCCCTTTATCTTCACCAAGTGAGTTCACCCTTGATAATGTATTGATATCAAAGAGCTGTCTAACCCAAAAGGCAGGGTTAAGTGTTAAATCAGCAATGCACAATCTCAAAATATGATCCAAATCATTCACCAGTACAGCTGATCTTAGAGTTATAACTAAAACTTCTTTGTTCCAGATGGTTGCAGGATGTATTTGACATCCCCCTGGTGATCCAGTTGACTGACGATGAGAAGTACCTGTGGAAGGATCTAACACTAGAAGACTGTAACCGCTTCGCTGTGGAAAATGCCAAGGACATCATTGCCTGTGGCTTTGATGTCAACAAGACCTTCATCTTCTCTGACCTCGACTACATGGGGTAAAATATGACAACAAGCTGTTTTTATATTCCCATCTGGCAGACCTTAGTGCTAAGGTTTCCTATGATGTGTTAGAAGCCCCAACATTGGAATAAAAATGTTATTTTAGTCTTATTTTTTATTATTTCCTTTTTTATTTTCTGCAGTGCATCACCTGAATTCTACAGGAATGTGGTAAAGATCCAGAAGCATGTGACATTCAACCAGGTCAAAGGCATCTTTGGCTTCACAGACAGTGACTGCATTGGTAAGACAACTGAAGAATCATTGAACTCAGCTCACAGTACTTTGGGAAGAGGAAGAAATATGAAATCAAGTGTCTAGTTTTTGGTTACAGGGCTGCAATTTTAAAAAGGCCAAATTCTCATATTTGGCTGCCAAACACAAAGGGATATTTTCAAGATGTGATTTCAAAGTGTCAATAGTTTTGTTGGTCCTTCATGGTGTTTATTATTTTTCATCTATTCAGGAAAGATCAGCTTTCCAGCCATCCAGGCAGCACCGTCCTTCAGTAACTCTTTCCCACACATCTTCGGTAGCAGAAAGGACATACAGTGTCTCATCCCCTGCGCCATAGACCAGGTCAGGACAGCACCACAGTAAAAAAAAAAAAACACATATTAGCATTGTATGTTGCAATGACGTATTTGTATCTACGCTCTTGCTCATCCAGGACCCCTACTTCAGGATGACCCGTGATGTAGCTCCAAGGATCGGTTATCCCAAACCAGCGCTGCTGCACTCCACCTTCTTCCCTGCCCTGCAGGGAGCACAGACCAAGATGAGCGCCAGTGACGCCAACTCCTCTATCTTCCTCACTGACACGCCCAAGCAGATCAAAAACAAGGTGCTGCTATCAATAGTTATTACAATCAGTAGTTGGATTTATGTTGTGTATGATTGATGACTCACTATTACTCACAGATCAACAAACATGCATTTTCGGGAGGAAAAGACACAGTGGAGGAGCACAGGAAGTATGGTGGAAACCCAGACGTAGACGTCTCCTTCATGTACTTGACTTTCTTCCTGGAGGACGATGAACAAGTGGAGAAGATCAGACAGGTAAGGGTGGACATCAGAGAAAACAAATGATATTGTCCAGGCTTTATTTCTTGTTTGAATCACACTCTTTCCTTTGTTGTGTTCATTCAATCTCCTCTCTGCAGGACTACGCAAGTGGAGCTCTCCTAACAGGAGAACTGAAGAAGATTTTGATCGAGACACTGCAGCCAATGATCGCCCAGCATCAAGAGCGACGCAAACAAGTCACAGACGAGACAGTCAAGCAGTTCATGACACCCAGGCCTTTAAATTTTAAATTCTAGACTGCTTGAGTGTCAACATGCATCATGTCACAAATCCCAGTACAAAAAGAAATAATTTAATCCATCTTTTTCCATTGAAGATTATCCTAATATGTTATTATGAGAAGACGGACATTTTCTCACATACTCTGCTTCTTGACCGAAGAGAAATTGAAATGTAAATTACTGGAACTATGATGTGCTTGCGCCGTGTCAAACTCAAGCATGGCATTGCCCGAGCCTCCATGCTAATTGTCATGCTACTTGTTAGATTCCCGCTGGCTGCACCAAATGTACACATTTGTCTTCATGAAGTGTTTTGCGTTTGCAGCACTGCTGTAACATCACATGAGCGCTGAAATCAGCTCCGGATGAAAGACTATTAAAGTGGAGTACAAATGTACATTGTTGCATAAATCTGCTTAGTGACCAACAACAACACAGTTACACACATACACACTCTAAAAACTGTTAAGAGGGATTACTTTGATTGGAAAAAAACTGTGTTGTTATGTTGTTTATGGTGTTAAGAGATAGTTGTAATGATGATAGCAGACACATTATAAGAGTTTTAGTATTAAGAGCTTAGTAGGCTATCAGTGTCTTGCTCAAAAGAACTAAAGCAAATGTATTGTTATCATTAAGGGACTTGACTCAAGGTAATTAAAGAGTGAAGAAGTTTTACTGACTATTAAACATTAAATTGTACATGAACAACAAAAAATATATCTTTTTAAAACACATGTAAAACATTAAACAAGTTCCAAATCATTAATACATATGTATTTTATTTAATGTAAGTATTACATTATAGATGCATAATTCTTGCACCTGACACACCTTCACTATGTAGGCATAATTCTGCATTTAAACATTATTTTAGGATTAGAAAAATAAGAATACAAGTATGACACTGGACAGCCGTTAGCCAAGCTGTCAACTCACTAGTTTTGTTTTGTAATCATAAGAAATTCTTAAGTACAGCTGTCCATATTTATGAATGTGCAAAGTATTCTGGAGGTACATGGAGAGATGTACTTTGGTCCATGTTGCACTTGAACCAGCCACCCTCAAAAACTCTGCGAAATTCACATAAAAAGCAAAAGTGACAGCGAGTCAGTGTTTAGTTTGTCCGCTCAGGGCTACTGTAGAAAAATAGCGGTTCAACATGGCGGACTCCATGGAAGAGGACCCACTCTCAGGGCTCAAACAAAACACAATGATTCTTTTTTTCAGGTGATTTTACACTAATTAAAACACACTAACGAATACTACATTCAATTCCTACCCTGGACCTTTAATCCTGTGAAATTTTGCACATTCCTGCACATATATATTTCACATTTTTGTGTTTCTTTTTATGTTTATTGACTCTTGCAGATATGTTTGTTGTTATGCACCAAAATATCAAAGGAAATTCCTTGTATGTGTAATTGAATCAAATCAAATCAGATTTTATTTGTATAGCCCAAAGTCATAAAGTACATTTGCCTCGGAGGGCTTTACAATCTGTACAGGGAGTGACACCCTCTGTCCTTAGACCCTCGGTTCCAGTGAGGAAAAATTTTCCCAGAAAAAAACCTTTAACAGGGAAAAAAGGTGAAAGAAACCTCAGGAAGAGCCACAGAGGAGGGATCCCTCTCCCAGGACGGACAGACGTGCAATAGATGTCACGTGTACAGGACAAATCAACACAAACATATTGTACAATTACAATGAATGATAAAATGACAATGAATTACAATGAATGATAAAATGATTACAGTAGCAGTGGAACCTGTGATAGAGATAGAGAGACACAGATGCACAGCAGCAGCAAATCATCAACTAACTATAAACTGTAATGGAGATATGGCAGCAATAATGACAGTGGTAATATGTGTAGTGGATCCACGAGAACCTGCTAGATGACAGAGCACAGAAACTGCTGGGGAAGAAGTTTAGTTAGTAACATGCATTAATGCTGATTCCCATTTACATAGAGAGACTTGTTGCAGCTGCAGGTCTGCACATGTGTGTGTGTGTGTGCGTGTGTGTGAAGTTGAACTCTAGTTGCATGCTTGACGCTATCCGTCATGATAACACTGTTGATTTTGACGTCGGGGGAAAGCCGGGAAAGGGAAGGATCAGCAAATGATAGTGATAGTTTTCTGCAGAGACCAACTCCAGCTCCAGCTCCAGCAGCCAATGGGTTTAAGGGGCGGACAGTACCCGCTAGGGGAGTTGTTCACCTCCAAGTAATCCGATTGGGTTGCGTCAAAAAAGGGCAAACACGCTTCTTCTTCTTCTCTCTCTACTTTGAACACCCGCCTCTTCAGTTCACGGTTACAGAAATAGAAAAAGCTTTGGCTGTAGGAGAGCCTCCTTTAATAGTGAGAAGTGAGGACACATCAGCAAGGGGGAGAAAAAACAAAAACAAAACAACAACAACTAAGTTCCGAGTCCGTGTGATTGTCTTTAATCGGAAGAAATCAATCTGGAACCTGCTTGGTGTTCAAGGGGTGGGGGGGGCTTTGTAAATAACCAAATTTAGACAGAACAAAGTACCAACCCTCCTGAAAGGCTTTGTGTGTTTAACACGCTTTGACACAAACGATAGATTTGTGAGGGGGATGGCATTGGACTTCGCTGCGGGCTGTATAGGAGGTAAGTAACAGAGGAAGCTAACTAGCATTAGCCACGCGTGGACAGCTCCAGGTCTGTCTGTCTGTCTGTCTGTCCCCTCCCAGCTGCCACGTATGAGAGACATTATAAACAAACAATAAAGACAGGTTAGAGACTTCAAATAATAATAATAGCAATAAAAAAGAAGCTTCAGCTGGTTTTATTTCTCTTTTTTTTAAACACTCTGCAGGATAATTTACCGGATGTAACGTGAAGTAGCATTCCATATTTGGAGCTCAGGGAGTTTATGTTGTGTTGTCATTCATAAAAAAAAAAAAATCCTAAAAAATGTGTTTTATTTATTGAGCTCACATGCAGCTAATCTTAAAATAAGAATAAAAACAGTGTCGGATACTCTAAAAGTATCATTATTATTATATGATGACATTATCAGTATGTATTGTGAAATAACCCTCACCACTCCTTCTTCCTCCTTAGGGAGTAACCAACACCCTTTTTTTATTATTATTATTATTTTTTTTAATTTAAAGGAGGTTGTCTGTGTTTCTTTCTAAACTCTCTAAACTCCTGGGAATTTTCTCAGCTGTTTTGTCTTTTCCCCCTCCCAAGGCCAAGGTCATCCCAAACTGCAGCAGCACATCCGGATAATCTCACTACAGAGCACAGGCCCTGGTGTGATTTAAAAAAAAAAACACAAAAAAAAGACATTGAGGTTGAATCTTTGAATGAATTTGAATTAAGCAGATCGTGAATGAGCATGTTGATGACTTTGGGTTGATAGTTTTGGAGTTGGAATATACAGCCTGATTTGTGCTGTTAGATATTCCCCCTAAAACTGTGACACCAACACAACTGTGGATTATTTTGTTATTCATTCGTCAGAAACAGGTTTGTCTTAATGTTTTGGTGCATAACAACTAAAAAAAAAAACAAGTACTGGAAGATATAAATGTATGGATAATGATGATTTTAAAATGAAAAGAGCTGCACTGCTTTGTGCAGAAAGCACAGTAAGAGTGATAGTCTTTGATAAACATCCATGCAACAGTGCTCGGACACTGTTTGAATATTATTATTATGAATTATTATTATTATCAGTAGTAATATAAGAAAGAAGAAGAGATACTTTATTAATCCCTCAACTTTAACTTTATTTTGGACACATGTAAGAATAAAAGGTCCTTAGCACGTTAGATAAAAAGAGACCAGATACACAGTAAATAAAAACAGTAAATGCATCACATATGCAGTAATTTAATTGAAAATCTTTTTGTAATCATTAATTCTTCATCAGTAATGACAGCTCATTCTGTCTGTGGTTGCAGACGTGAGAAAGGAAGAAGAAGATTCATTATGAAACTGAAATGAACTGTGTACTAACACAGCAGTCAACCACGAGTGCGTTACGTCTCATCATTAGATCTCTGATGATTTGAATATCTTTAGTCCGATAGGTCCTAATATGACATGGTCAGAAGTTAATATATAATATGTGTAGAATTGATTTTTTTGGCTCGTTGGTATATGTCAAGGACGCGGGGCACTGTTAAGCTTTCGTCACTGGGTATAGTGCAGTGACCAGCTGATTCTTTGCTCTGACTCTGCTGTTGTGAAACGAATCACCTGATCACACGCCACTCCCCCCCCAAATCAAACGACTAATGACTAATTGGTAATTTATAGTGTAATCACACCATTACTATTATTTCTTTTTAAATCGTGTCTCTTGTTTTTCAGGTGCTGCTGGTGTTTTGGTGGGACATCCATTTGACACTGTGAAGGTGGGTGTCTTGTTCGATCATCTTCACTATTTACTAATGTTAGGCAACGACCTGATCCAGTACCGCACTGTTAAAATGTCGTAAGTCAGACGATTCTGAAGTTACACAGTTACAATAGGAATGACATAACTGAGCTAGAATGATTGATAACTGAAGGTTTGTTAACTTTGTTGTTAATAATAATATCAGGATTTATACAGTATAGAGAGTAACACCTTCAGCAGGCTGTAAAAGAGAGAACTTTAGCTTCTTTATATCGTTGTCCACCACCAAACAAGTTAGTAGTATTGTTGCATCTGACAGATACTTGTATGATCAGAAGTTTAAGGAGGTGCACTCCCTTCATTTTTAGATTTTAATTAAATAATCATTCATCATAGACTGTTTATGGACATTCGTTTCCGTTACGTCATTCTCTGATTATAAAAAAATCATTGTTTTCAATTCAGAGTCACATGGTGTGTTAGGATTCATAAACCTGTTTTACGCAGTACTCTGGCTCAAAGCCACAGAAAGAAGTGAAAACAAGCACACGATTGTTTAAATCTGCAGCTTCCACTAACATACACACAGAGATGGTGAATGGTTTGGTTGTAGCTCTTTTGTGCCTTGCTTTTAATGTCACTGTGTTGTAGATGAGAGAGAGAAATAAACAACCTCTCCATGGAAATGTGACCTAGTAAGTATGGTCAAGTATGGTCTTTTTTTCCCCCCTCCCCTCTCACCCAATGTCTTGTCTTGAGCTGTAGAAATATATAAAGCACAGAGGACATTTTGTTTTTTGTACAACTTCATAATCCGTAGATTTTTTTTTCTCCTCCCTCATATTGCACCCCCTAAGCATCCTTTTTTATCCTGAAAACAACCATTTCAAAGCACTGCTGCCTGCTTGTTTCCCTTTAACCCTGTATTAAAAACATGTGGATTATAGTTGTTGTGGCCTTATTTCGCTGCCGTACAACTCTAACATGAGGGCTGTCACCCACAGGTGAGGCTGCAAGTTCAAAATGTGGACAAACCTCTGTACCGTGGGACATATCACTGCTTCCAGTCAATCATACGCCAGGAGTCGGTAAGCTTCCTCTTAATGTTTCACTCCGTTTTTTAAAATATTATTTTTTCTTGGGCTGCTTTTTAAATATGTCATGGCTGTCGAGTAACGCCATGTGCTGCTTAACGTGCCAACGCGGAGGCCGATCCAATTAAAGTGTCCAGCTGCAATCCTATCTCTAAACACAGGCGTCATTCGGCAAGTTCCTAACATGGGGTGTTAGGGGTGAAAAGGTGGGCGGAGGGGGGGAGTGTCTGTCAGCTGGGGTCAGAGAGGAGCTTAGACCTGCATGTGCTAAATAAAGCTTTGGACGTCGTGCCATTTGAAGTAGAGTATGCTTGGTCTCTATGAATCTCTGATCGCTGTTTCACATGGAGGTATTGGATCGTATTCCTCTCACAGTACAATGATAAAATGAATAATTCTCCTAATTTTAAACATTTTGTCACTCATGTAAACTTGATCCTGAAAAAAATGATCCTGTCGTCGTCTCTTCTGGTGTTTTATTTTTATTATTATTATTTTTTAGTCTGTCCTCCTTTTCCTGTTTTCACTCATTATTTAGAGCTAGATAAGTCCTCCCTGGAAATTAGGCACGTAAAAGTGCATGAAAAGTGTTGTGAGCTATGTTTAATCTGCTTCTTTCTTTAGCTGCCATGATTAAGGGTTGATATGACAAACAACAATGCTGCCTACATCCGCAGGCAAGAAGAAACAAACACGAATATTTATCATGTTTTTGTTTTAGAAGTATTGCTATGTTCCTGTGATGGCCTCAAGGCTTTAAAACGTCGCATCAAACAGGATTTTATAACATCTGGTATCTCAGTTGTTGCTCTCTCATTACTGGACAGCACAATATTAATGCTGTGCTTCATTTAAAGGAGTCATTAAATAATTAAAGAGTACAAGTGATGCATACATTCTAGGACTTAATTACCAATGGTGATCTCAGTAATCGGTCTTTGTCTCTGCAGGTTCTCGGCCTGTACAAAGGCATCGGCTCGCCAATGATGGGCCTGACCTTCATCAATGCCATAGTTTTTGGCGTCCAGGGCAACGCCATGCGCAAGCTTGGCTGCGACACGCCTCTTAACCAGTTCCTGGCTGGAGCTTCTGCTGGAGCCATCCAGTGTGTCATTTGCTGCCCAATGGAGTTAGCCAAGACACGCATGCAGATGCAAGGAACCGGAGAGAAGAAGTCTAAGAGGAAGATGTACAAGAACTCCCTGGACTGTCTGGTGAGAATCTACAATAGAGAGGGAATCAAAGGTATCAACCGCGGCATGGTGACCACCCTGCTGCGCGAGACGCCTGGTTTCGGTGTGTACTTTCTCACTTATGACATGTTGACACGCTCCCTGGGCTGCGAGCCAGAAGACCCTTACATGATCCCCAAGCTGTTGTTTGCTGGGGGAATGTCTGGTATCGCGTCCTGGCTCTCCACCTATCCCGTGGATGTGATCAAGTCGCGTCTTCAGGCGGACGGGGTCGGCGGGGTGAACCAGTACAGTGGCATCATGGATTGTGTCAGACAGAGCGTGAAGAAGGAAGGGTGGAGGGTGTTCTCACGTGGACTCACGTCCACCTTGCTCCGCGCGTTTCCGGTGAATGCTACGACATTCGCCACCGTGACTCTGTTTTTGTTGTACATGCGCGAGGGAGAAGAGTGTAGCATTCAGGACTCGGAGCCGCAGTCCGTCCAGCTGCAGCCTCTGCAGACGCAGACGACCAGCATGTAAAGCCGCTGTGCAGCTACTACAGTCATCAGCAAATCCTACTGATCCTAGATGAGCATCAGGAGCTTCAGCAAAGTGACCACATGTAGTATTTAAATAATATATATTTTAAGATAAAAAAGCTGCATTTGTAAATATGGTCTGTTTTTAAACATCCTTGGTTTTGTACACACTCTCTTTTAATTTAGGAAACTTGACGGTTACATACGTTACTGTACGGTGACGGTTACAGACGTTCCTAAAATGTGGAGTCAAAAAGAAAAGAAATGCTTCAGGTCATAATGGAATATGTTTGGACTTCATCTTAACAACTGGTCTTAGACATGCCTAAAGTACTCAGTAATAGTGACTGTTACCAAAGAAAGTCTACAAAGTCTGGCATATTTGTGAACATTAATGCATCTGTACTGTTGCTTTTTCAAACTTCCATCAGTGAGATAATTGTGATTTTAAAGATTTAATTTATTCATTTTGAAGCGTTTGACCAGTCCATCATATTCTCTCCTCATGGTGTCCAAATGAAGTCATCCCGTTACCGTTAACTCCATACAGAGTGAACATAGCACTTCATAATCTTATCAAAATGGTTACAAATACAATGAATGCCTTGTACGTGTAATTGTGTAGATATTGTTGTATTCCTCTGAGGTCAAAGTTGTCGACACTGTCAAGTTTTAGTCAAGTGTGAGGTTACAACTATCTTTTTATTGCATTTTCTTTTTTTGGGGGGGGTCTACTTTAATAATCTGCCTTTTTACGCCGATGGTCATAATGAAATTACAGATGTTGGCTTGATTGTAGTATAACAAAATGGTTTAGACACAAAATCATGTGTAATAATTTCTCTAAGATGTTTAATTATAATCACACAATCGATGTCTAAAACCAAATCAGATGCAGTCATCAATCTTTTTCGCGTTGGACATTGTAACAGTGTCCAGTGCAAGCACCTTATGCTACAATTTTAAGCACATGTACGAATAAAAAAATATTTTTCACTTCGATTTTAATTTCTTCCGTTTCCCATTAACTGCTAAGACAGTCGGTCTAAGTCAGAGAGAACAGCTCTGACCTCTGTATTTTATCCAGTTAACAGCTGATTAAATTAAATGTTTTACATTTTGTAGGTTTAAAATGGATGAAATTTTACTTTTTTCAAATCTACATGTTACCTTTCTTATAAATCAGTGGCCGATTTTGAAGACTACAGTGTCAAAAACTGCTTTGGGGTAGTCCAAAAACAATGTACATACTGTGAATGTGGTGGATTTTGTTCTTGTGTCATCCTTTTTAAATGTAAAGATCTCTCTCGGCTTTAGATTTCTTTAATTACAATTTTTCTGTTTTGAGAGTTCTCTACTTTGTGATGTACATTTGTGTAGGTTTGTTTGACTGTACCGCTGGGTGATGCATGATTGGGCTGTTTTTACTGTTTAACGTTGCCTTTGTGTTACTTGTGTACAATATCTTGCACCAAAGCAGCATGCACACTGTGTATTTTTTTTTTTCTTTTTTTTGAGAGAATGATGAAATAAAAGCCACATTTTTTTTCTCACATTTTCTGAAAGTCATGGTTCTTGGTACAGTTATGGATACTAGGTATATTACTAGGTATTTATGTAATCTCAACCAGGATAAGAAGAAAGGAAGAACTCCTCAGGAGAAAAAGATTAGGAATGAAAAGATGAATGAGTCTTAAGTGAGTTTAAGTAAGAAATCTATAAACAAATCAACCCCTTTATATATATATGTGTATCACAGGTTGTACTCGACACAGACTTTTAAATCTTTTAAGGGGAGCACTAAAACGCTTCAACACAATGTACAAAAATAGCAGTTTATTGAAGAAATTACACCATATTCACCTCATTCAAATGTATTCATTATTATAAAATATTCAAGTGTCAATCAAATGTTGGGTTGTTATGCACAAAGTATTCATCACCCAAGTGATTACAAAGAAAAACGGCATAAAACAAATATGCCTTTATATCATGAAACCCACGATGTAGTATAACTAAGTTGAGCGGGGTTCTCATTCAATTTATTGTGCAATATTGTTGAACCAAAATCATGAGGCTCTTCTCTCATTGAGAGATTAAATGGAGCTATTTTAAGCAGCAGCAACAGTCCCAGGTGAGACCTAAAATAAATAAAGCACGACTGGTTGAGATTGATCTCAGATTCTCCTCCACGCTGCTGTTTACTGCTTTTTGCTGGTTTTGATGAGGAAGGAGTCACAGGAGTAGCGCAGGAAGCAGTAGATCTCCTCAGCTCTGGATCGACTCATACAGCCTCCCCTCTGTATGGCTTCGATGGAGCTGCAGGAGGAGCAACAAAGGAGGTGAGAAGATGCAATATTGCTGTGCCATGATACACACATGCGCACACACTTCCTTTACCTGTTTATAAGTTGAGCAATTGACTTGAAATTGTGGCTCAAGCTGAGGGCATGGACGTAGTTGACTGAGGGCAGGCTCAAGTACAGCTGCAGGGCCTGCTGCCTGTGCTGCCCTTTGACCTCCAGCGGTACAGCGATGCCCTGGCCTTTACGCTGCTCCAGTTTTGCCAGGTCTGCCAGCAAGCCGGCGCTCTCTCCAACGTCACTGCTCCACAGCAAGCGCACCCCGGCGCGCACCAGTGCTGTTAAAGTGCTGTCATAGTGTTGTGTACGCTGAAAGGGACGTGACACTTCACCTGTGACGGGGACAGTTATAGAAAACCGGAGGATATGATATGTCACCTCAGAAAGTAGATCAATGATGAACCTGTAAAGTACAAGACTAATATTTAACTACATTTGTCTTAACATGAAGTCATCAAAGCAATAGGCTGACTGACTGACCTGGCTTGGTTCTGTCCTTCTCCACTATCAGACAAACACGCTCAAACAATCCCTGCAAGCTGTTCACCCTTTCAGCCAATCGCTTCCGGTTCTGCATTGCGGCCAGATCTGATTGGCTGTACCTCTCCACGGCCATGCGGTTGCTGACAATGAAGTAGCTGCCGTCCAGCGAGCAGACGTGGACGGTGGCAGCGTGGTGTTGACGCAGGCTGGTTATCAGCTCCACTCCGCTGCTGATACAGCGGCTGTCCACCAGAATGCAAACCGCTGTGGATGGAGCAACGACTGATGAATCCTGCACGGTGGAGTTGGCAGGGAAAGTCTGGACAGAGAGAAATAAACCCTCAATATAGTTAATCTTAGGTTTTTCTGATCATTTATATTACTTTTACACATTTGGTATGACCCTATGGACAGGTGTCATCATGTCTGCTCGTACCTGGGGTTGTTTCTTGGAGGATAACAACATCTCTGACTCTGTAAAGTCTAATTCGTCAGAGAGCAAATGCTGATTTTCTAACCTCTGGCGACATCTGCAGGAGAAAGAAAACAATGCTCTAGTGCCTGATGGATGTTTGTGTTTGTTTTTTATATAGAAAATGTGTCTTTACCTCTCCTTTTGCTGATCTTCAACCACCGATCGCCTCTGTGCATTGCTCAGCAGTGATACTTTGGACGCTATGGTTGAAGATGAGGAGGCAGACGAGGGTTTCTGTTGCTCTACTACCTTTGGCCACATGGTGTCAGCAACACCACCTCTTGTGTTGAGATTTCCCTTCTTACTAACTACTTCTGTCTCCTCCTCACTAGAATCATCCATGCGTATGACACGGGGGCGCTTGGTTTTCACCCCAGCTCTCCGCTCTGGTGGAGCTTCATCTGTAGTCTTAGTGCCGACTCTTGCTCTGGCTTTGTGCAGGAAAACACGCCTTCTGGTGGCATACTGCCTCTTCCCGTCCACGTATGAATCTTCGGGTATAAGTTCAATGTCTTCAGCCTCTTCCTCGCTGCTCTCCAGCTCCTCCACCTCACTGCCCACCACAAAGCTGTCCTCTGCATAGGTTTCATCCATCTCAGGGACCTGGGACCAAAAGTTAGGAACATAGACTGGAGGTCAATAATTAGAATAAAAATGAACTAAAGTTTTAGGTTTTTATTTGCATTGAGTAAAGAAAGGCTGGTGGCAGTATACCTGTGAAAATATGTCCATGTTGTGATGATTTCTGTAGGACATTTTGAACTTGCCCTGGACTGCAGGGCTTCTCACTGACTTCAGGTAAACACCATGCATCTCCGATTCTGACAGAGAGAGGACAGGAAGCGCAAATGTAAATGTTACAGCACAAAACCTTCAGCCTACCTGAGCTCAGACACTCCACTGAAGATCCATTAAAACCGTGTCTTGGAAGAACCATGATGTTTGTACCGTTGAGTCCCTGTGAGCAGTGTGTGTTGTCGACCACGAAGCCTCCAAGAGAATGATCCTCCTCTTCTCCATCCTCTTCATCAGATGACACATCTGCCCCGTCGTCTTCCTCTGACAGCTCCGCTTCTTCGTCCAGGAACTGACGCGCTTTTCGACGCACGTCGTGCTGAGAAGGGAACGGCGGGAAATGTCAGGCTTGATGGATGCTGAAGCTGTCTGTGCATCTGACAGATATTTACAGACGTGACAGTTTTATGTAAGGACGAGGGTTTATATGATGGTATTTTGATAAACATTAGCAGCTTTGTTTCTAGTAACACATCAATGACCACAGCTGTGTTTGCATGTAAACAGATTAGTCACCCTGTTGTATGCAGTCATATGAAAACATGACAAATAAATGATTGAATTCAGATTTAGATGATAACATCCTACAGAACCGCCTGTTGCCACACAGACCTTGGCTTTGCCCCGTTGGACCTGTTGCCTCTCAGCTGCTGCAGTTCTGCGTGTGAATACCGACTCATTCTGGAAATCATCATCAGAAGCGGCTTCGCCCTCCATTTCATCAGTCTGGAGAACAAATGAGTCATTTACTGCACAGTCAATGGTCCGTGATATTGCGTGTTATCAAAACCACGATTATGAGTGCAAAGTATTAAAGTGAAAGTGTTCAAATCAAATGCGGCGTACTTTGCTGCTAATGAAGAAAATCTTACCGTGTTAAGCGCAGCTACACGTTTCCTGTTCACAACCACAGGAGAGTCCACGTCACTGGAGGTCTTTGACTAACAGACACAAAACACGTTACATTACGTGCTGTACATACACATTGCATTCTGTGGCCGAACACGTGCAAGTTTGTCCGTGTGTTATGTGATATATGTTGTCAAAATACGTTTTTCTTTCAGGGGGAAAAAAAAATGCTCCTTTAGTACATGCCATGACTAGGTTGCCATGACAACTGCAGATACCTTGGAAATGATGGACAGAGGCAATCAGATATCTGATTTAGACATCCTGTTGTTCTTGTACTAAAGGTTATGATTTGCACCTCATCATGTGTTGATGCCTGTATATTCTGTTACACTTTTAGCCCTCTTTGTACTATGTCACACACAAAAAGAAAAACGTATATAAACTGTAATAAACATGTAACAGATGTTTAAAAAATATATATAATCACTGTATTAAGATGTGATAAATTGTTAATTTATTAAATATAATAATTATTCTAGGTTCTTGAAATCAAACAATCAGCAGATTAATAAAAAAACATTAAACGCAGCCCTAATATCAACAGGCCTTGCTCACCACATCTGGGGACGACAACAGGTTGTTCTGATTTCTTCTTTTAGGGACCACAACGTCATCCTCACTGTCACTGATGCTCTCCACTAAGAAAGAAAAAATTCAGAGATCTTTACAGAAAGAAGCAAACAAAGTTTGACATTTTTACGTTTAAGAAACATGTTTCTTGCATGGCAAACAAACCTGGATGAGGAGGGGAGTCAGCCGCACAGACAGATCCCTGACGTGTGCTCTCTGTCTCTGCCGCGTGGCCCTCCAGTCGTCTCCGCTTTAAGCTGGAGAGTAATGACGGGGTGCGAGGCCCGGCATAACCAGGCAGGGGTGTCCGCCTAACTCCTGGTGATGAGATTGGAGATGGGAGCGCACCACCTTTAGACATGAAAGGTGAAGCCAGAAGAGAGGACGGTTCTCTCTTTCTGTGCTCTGACAGCACTTGTGGTGTAGAGAAATTAGGGTCACTGGACTGTGGAGGCTTTGTCAGTCTATGGAAGCTGTTATAGGGGGTGGAAGAGTCGGAGACAGCCGGCATTTTAGGCTGTGGAGAGATCAGTGTACGTGGGGCAGGAACATCCACTTCCTCTTCCTCAGAGTCCTCCAGTGAGTATCCGAGTTCGAAGTTGATAGGGAAATAGTCATGGGGGCTGCCGGATGAATCTGAATTTCTTTGCACTGTGGGAGATTTACATTGAGCTGTCATTGAACTGTTAGTTACAGGTTTGCTTGCTGCTGGTGTGTGTGAATTATGTTTATTATCTGTACTGCTATGGGTGTTTGTGTCCTGAGTTATGAGCTTAGCGTGTGGAGTTATGCCTGTTAAATCATGTGCTGTGTTTAACCTACGCGCACTTTCAGCTGTGTGTGCAGTGCTGAATGAAGTTGTTGGGGTATGTGTGTGTAAAGTGTTAGACATCTTTGCTATGCTATGAATGTCTCCAGCTCTGGGGGATGTCCTGGGTGTGACACCAGGAGTGGAGATGTCCGGTATGGTCATCTGTAGGAAGGCTTCGTCATCCCCGAACAGATCCATGCTGTCGTCGATGTGAGGGTCCCTGTCGTCTTTCACACCACCATCTGTCGAGTCTGGCATTTCCAGATTCCCCACATAACCCCAGCAACCCTCTTTTTCCTCTGTCATGCTCTGATTCTTACGTTTTATTTCACTTTCTGCGTCCTTGCCAACCCATCCTTCCTTGAAAACCTCATCACCTGTCTCCATGTTGGTATCTCTCATATCATGATTATCGTTCTCTTCCTCTTGCCCAAAAACTTCATCCCAGGTCGGGCTGTCTGCTGCTACGCTGCCCCTGCTGCTGACGCTCCGTCGCTGCTCCTGATGAGGCCAATCATGATAGATTTTACCATCCTCTTCATCCACTGGAGGCTTGTTTGAGTCCGCCCTCGGTGAGGCATTGCCAGAGCAAATCATCAACACTTCATCTTCGTCATCGTCAACATCCAGAGTAAAGTTGACGTGGAAGGGCTGATGAGGCCGCAGTGGAGAGGGAGGAAGTGATTTAGCAGCCATGTCGGCCTCTAAATCTTCGGTCAGTGACGGTGGAGATCGGGACAGAAGCTCCGCCACGTTGGCTAGGATGACCTTCAGATTCTCATCTCTACCCAGGCAGAGTTTAGCAGAGGAGGGAGGAGGTGGTGAATCCCATTTAGGAAGATAGAACATGGCCTCAAGTTCAACATCTTCATCTTCATCAATATTTGTCATCAATTGCGAAATTCTGTCTAAATTTAAAGGCTCGTTGACCGGGTGCTCTGATTTTATGACATCCTCATTAATAATGACAAAATCATCATCCATGTCTGGGCAGTCATTGTTTGAGGGACGAGGACAAATTGCCTCAGGGCCTGGGTGATCCGTGATGTTATCATTAGGCGCCTCAGTATCATGTGGAACAGGAAGTCTTCGTTTTGTCCCGGCTTCTTCGTCGATGCATTCGAGATCAGAAAACGTTATGCGAGACGGTTTGGGTTTGTTGTTGGTAGTTTTAGTCTTTGTGCTCTTCGGTTTCTTCTGTCCATTCTTCACATGGCCATCAGCTTTGTGGAGATAAGGAAGAAGCTCCTGTTCGTAACGACATTCCCCCTAAACACACACACGAACACACACACAGAAGAGTTGTATAAGAAAAGATCCCCTCTGCAGGAGAAACATGGTCAGGGAGCTGTAATCAGCCTCTGGACTGGGACACGTGATGCTCAGGACGGCAAATTCAAACAGCTTGAGTTAACGCTCATGTAGTAATCTAATCAGGAAGTGTCCTATGAAGAGATGACTCACTGGAGCCACACATGGAGCGCAGAGAACAAGTCTAAGGTAATAATTCACATTCAAATCCATACTAAAGATGGATAATTAGATCTCGTTCTACAGAATAATCATTTTTAGGACAAATCCACTTTAAAATCTGCCCAAAATTAAAATATTCTTCCACCTGATTCTCGTTACACCCCAGTACGCACACACACATCATGATCATCCGGCACTTGTCATCTGTGCAAACCATATGATGTGGAAGTGATTCAAGGAGAGTGGTATCCTGCTCGGGCCGACAGGGTGCCATCAAACCAGCGGGGTAAGGATGCTCAGTGAAGAGAAAAGTAAGAAGTCTAATGTAGAGTGAGAATTAGAAATAGCCCCAAGCATTGTTAAAAATGAGAAACTGACATATTAAAGAAATGAGTAATAGCTCACGTGAAAATGTGCCTCTGTGCACTGTTAGAAAACGGTCTATTCATGCTGGCAGCTAAGCTTTATATCACTTGGACAGGCCATACAGACCTTTTGATCCAGATAGAGTTGGAAAGATTAACAGGTCACTAAGGGTCAATGTACTGTCCTATGTCACCAGCCTGCTGTGTTGTGGAGAAATTGCTGAAGTCGAAGGTCAATGGTGAGGTCAGGAGGTGTTATTACTATCTATTATGTCTAAGAAGGCAGCAACAGGTCTCTTCGACCCTGGTCACCACAGTGTTGAGATAGACTGGCACCTGTTGTTCCCAATCAAAGCCAAACAACTAATACTGAGGACCTCAAGACCCACACGTGACCTTGTGTAACCTAAGGATAGAAAATTCCATAACACGCTGTACCACCTATTCAACTCGAGTCAGTTTACTGCACAGTCAATGGTCTGATATGCGTGTTATCAAAACCACATTATGAGTGCAAAGTATAAAGTGAAAGTGTTTCAAATCAAATGGGGCGTATTTGCGGCTAATAAGAAAATCTTACCGTGTTAAGCGCAGCTACACGTTTCCTGTTCACAACCACAGGAGAGTCCACGTAACGGGAGGTCTTTGACAACAGACCAAAACACGTTACATTACGTGCGGTACATACACATTGCATCGTGGCCGAACACGTGCAAGTTTGTCCTGTGTTATGTGATATATGTTGTCAAAATACGTTTTTCTTTCAGGGGGAAAAAAAATGCTCCTTTAGTACATGCCATGACTAGGTTGCCATGACAACTGCAGATACCTGGAAAGATGGACAGAGGCAACAGATATCTGATTTAGACATCCTGTTGTTCTGTACTAAAGGTTATGATTGCAACCTCATCATGTGTTGATGCCTGTATATTCTGTTACACTTTTAGCCCCTCTTTGACTATGTCACACACAAAGAAAAACGTATATAAACTGTAATAAACATGTAACAGATGTTTAAAAATATATATAATCACTGTATAAGATGTGATAAATTGTTAATTTTATTAAATATAATAATTATTCTAGGTTTGAAATCAAACAATCAGCAGATTAATAAAAAAACATTAAACGCAGCCCAATATCAACAGGCCTTGCTCACCACATTGGGGACGACAACAGGTTGTTCTGATTTCTTCTTTTAGGGACCACAACGTCATCCTCACTGTCACTGATGCTCTCCACTAAGAAAGAAGTGGACAGACAGAAAAAATTCAGAGATCTTTACAGAAAGAAGCAAACAAAGTTGGACATTTTAACGTTTAAGAAACATGTCTTGCATGGCACAAACCTGGATGAGGAGGGGGGAGTCAGCCGCACAGACAGATCCCTGACGTGTGCTCTCTGTCTCTGCCGCGTGGCCCTCCAGTCGTCTCCGCTTTAAGCTGGAGAGTAATGACGGGGTGCGAGGCCCGGCATAACCAGGCAGGGGTGTCCGCCTAACTCCTGGTGATGAGATTGGAGAGTGGAGCGCACCACCTTTAGACATGAAAGGTGAAGCCAGAAGAGAGGACGGTTCTCTCTCCTGTGCTCTGACAGCACTGTGGTGTAGAGAAATTAGGGTCACTGGACTGGGAGGCTTTGTCAGTCTATGGAAGCTGTTATAGGGGGTGGAAGAGTCGGAGACGCCGGCATTTTAGGCTGTGGAGAGATCAGTGTACGTGGGGCAGGAACACCACTTCCTCTTCCTCAGAGTCCTGTGAGTATCCGAGTTCGAAGTTGATAGGGAAATAGTCATGGGGGCTGCCGGATGAATCTGAATTTCTTTGCACTGTGGGAGATTTACATGACGTGTCATTGAACTGTAGTTACAGGTTTGCTTGCTGGGGTGTGTGAATTATGTTTATTATCTGTACTGCTATGGGTGTTTTGTGCCTGAGTTATGAGCTTAGCGGGTGGAGTTATGCCTGTTAAATCATGTGCTGTGTTTAACCTACGCGCACTTTCAGCTGTGTGTGCAGTGTTGAATGAAGTTGTTGGGGTATGTGTGTGGAAAGTGTTAGACATCTTTGCTATGCTATGAATGTCTCCAGCTCTGGGGGATGTCCGGGGTGTGACACCAGGAGTGGAGGCCGGTATGGTCATCTGTAGGAAGGTCGTCTCCCCCGAACAGATCCATGCTGTCGTCGATGTGAGGGTCCCTGTCGTCTTTCACACACCACCATCTGTCGAGTCTGGCATTTCCAGATTCCCCACATAACCCCAGCAACCCTCTTTTCCTCTGTCATGCTCTGACTTACGTTTTATTTCACTTTCTGCGTCCTTGCCAACCCATCCTTCCTTGAAAACCTCATCACCTGTCTCCATGTTGGTATCTCTTATATCATGATTATCGTTCTCTTCCTCTTGCCCAAAAACTTCATCCCAGGTCGGGCTGTCTGCTGCTACGCTGCCCCTGCTGCTGACGCTCCTTCGCTGCTCCTGATGAGGCCAATCATGATAGATTTACCATCCTCTTTATCCACTGGAGGCTTGTTTGAGTCCGCCCTCGGTGAGGCATTGCCAGAGCAAATCATCAACACTTCATCTTCGTCATCGTCAACATCCAGAGTAAAGTTGACGTGGAAGGGCTGATGAGGCCGCAGTGGAGAGGGAGGAAGTGATTTAGCGCCATGTCGGCCTCTAAATCTTCGGTCAGTGACGGTGGAGATCGGGACAGAAGCTCGCCACGTTGGCTAGGATGACCTTCAGTTCTCATCTCTACCCAGGCAGAGTTTAGCAGAGGAGGGAGGAGGTGGTGAATCCCATTTAGGAAGATAGAACATGGCCTCAAGTTCAACATCTTCATCTTCATCAATATTTGTCATCAATTGCGAAATTCGTCTAAATTTAAAGGCTCGTTGACCGGGTGCTCTGATTTTATGACATCCCATTAATAATGACAAAATCACATCCATGTCTGGGCAGTCATTGTTGAGGGACGAGGACAAATTGCCTCAGGGCCGGGTGATCCGTGAGGTTATCATTAGGCGCCTCAGTATCATGTGGAACAGAAGTCTTGTTTTGTCCCGGCTTCTTCGTCGATGCATTCGAGATCAGAAAACGTTATGCGAGACGGTTTGGGTTTGTTGTTGGTAGTTTTAGTCTTGTGCTCTTCGGTTTCTTCTGTCCATTCTTCACATGGCCATCAGCTTTGTGGAGATAAGGAAGAAGCTCCGTTCGTAACGACATTCCCCCTAAACACACACACGAACACACACACAGAAGAGTTGTATAAGAAAAGATCCCCTCTGCAGGAGAAACATGGTCAGGGAGCTGTAATCAGCCTCTGGACTGGGACACGTGATGCCCAGGACGGCAAATTCAAACAGCTGGAGTTAACGCTCATGTAGTAATCTAATCAGGAAGTGTCCTATGAAGAGATGACTCACTGGAGCCACACATGGAGCGCAGAGAACAAGTCTAAGGTATAATTCACATTCAAATCCATACTAAAGATGGATAATTAGATCTCGTTCTACAGAATAATCATTTTAGGACAAATCCACTTTAAAATCTGCCCAAAATTAAATATATCTTCCACCTGATCTCGTTACACCCCAGAATGCACACACACATCATGATCATCCGGCACTTGTCATCTGTGCAAACCATATGATGTGGAAGTGATTCACGGAGAGTGGTATCCTGCGCGGCCGACAGGGTGCCATCAAACCAGCGGGGTAAGGATGCCAGTGAAGAGAAAAGTAAGAAGTCTAATGTAGAGTGAGAATTAGAAATAGCCCAAGCATTGTTAAAAATGAAAACTGCCTTATTAAAGAAATGAGTAATAGTTCAGTGAAAATGTGCCTCTGTGCACTGTTAGAAAACGGTCTATTCATGCTGGCAACTAAGCTTTATATCACTTGGTCAGGCCATACAGACCTTTTGATCCAGATAGAGTTGGAAAGATTAACAGGTCACTAAGGGTCAATGTACTGTCCTATGTCACCAGCCCGCTGTGTTGTGGAGAAATTGCTGAAGTCAAAGGTCAAGGTGAGGTCAGGAAGAAAGAAAGTGTTAAGGAGCCTCTGATGTCTTATGCGTATTATTTATTGACGCTTGTACAAGGAGAATTAGAGACACTCTCAAAGTTCATCAGAAGTGCCTGAGTCGGTCTCACATTCTGCCCCAACTCACCTGGTGGATCGACTTTAAACCCAAAGATAACACCACAAATACTACACGCCCAGAATTAGTCAAAGAGAATGTGTTG